>NW_020450749.1:2212544-2322051 GCF_003343035.1 Apteryx rowi
GGGCAAGACTGCTACTATTAGCTCATTGCTACAGTGGGAATGTCATGGCAATTTTGGTAGTGCTTCCAGCTGGTATCAATCAATACTCATAAGCCAGAAATAAAATTCTTAAAAAGTACCAAAGAACACAGCTGGCCTAAAATACCCGTTTGCCTTTCAAGATTTCAGAGAGAGAAGTTTACTTACATCCTATTCTACTATGGCCACCTAGCTCTTGACCTGCAGAAGCTTGGCCTACCTAGCAAACTAGTAATTTGTGAAGTGAAGCTAGAGAAGCTTCTTCTCAATGCCCGTACTGTGTTAATCGCTGTTTAATGAAGGGATTAGCCATGTTTAGGAGTGGATTGCCACAGCTGTTTTCCTCTGCAGTATAACCTGCAGTGATAAACCTGAATGGGATGATGACACTGAAACCATTGGAGTGTCTCACTCACCACTATTTGGGGATTTCCTTATAAAAGAGGAACTTTCTCCTGTTAAAGCCAGCTTTAGGGATACTTCACATCCTCAGATGGCTCAAAGAAGCTGGAACAGATGAGAAAAATCAAATTTCTAATATGCCTAGAGTTCTACTTAGCTGCTACATTTATGGTCAATTTATAACCAAAGCACAGGATATGATGTTTTTCCATGCCAAAGAGAATAACTCAGGGAAACGTTCTTTCCCCTTTCTAGCAAACTATTAAATCATCAGAGATTGTAAACACTATTTCTAAAGGAATTTGATAACATACTAAAAAGTGCCAAACAAAAAAGAAATGCTGCCTATCATATCACAAGCACTGAAGAACTTCCTTTTGCAAGTAAATTAAATGAATAGAATAACACAAAGAACAGTGACCAGCAATGTCTGAACATTACGTTTTGGTCTTAAGCATGTTTTTACATATAACTACTATCACTGCTATTCTCCTCATATGCCCCGTTATTAACAACAACATGGACCTCATGCAAATCACGGTTTAAATATCCTTAGCAGCTTTTCAGACAGAATTCCTGTGACAGTAGAAGTCAGCCATTAGATCTGACCACTTGAGAGTGTTTAAAAAAAAAAAAAAAATTGCTCAGACTTCACAGGGTTGTTTTGGCATAGAAGAGGAAGATAAAAGCAGGAATATTACAAAATGAGCTATTAAATCAAAGCAAATAAGGATTCCACTCACTGATAAACCTACAGAAGAGAGACAGTTATAAAACACATTCAGCACTGGACAACGTGGTTATGTCTCATACCAACAGATTATATACTGTTCATTACAAATAACACAAATAAAAATCTTAATGAAACAAGAAAGAAAACATTCTTTCAAAGTAAAGCCAGTGCTAACTACAGCACCATGGACACTGCACACAGGTTTTTCTCAGCACACTTGGATTATTTGAATTATATTTGGAAGTGTCCAAAAGTATTCATYTGAATCATTCAGAAAGATCCACCTGTTGTCATTTCTTCTTACTCTGAAAATTATTAAAAAGCACTAATTATTCCATCTATTGCACTGCTTAAAAAGAAAAGAAAAAAAAAGGATTTATTTTTAAAAATGCCTCTACCATTGGAACCTGCCATTTACTCATAATACAATGCCTAAAACGCTCTCTACCACCCCTGAGATGCTGACAGAGATAGCAGGAAGACAAAGTTGATGTTATGACTCAGAATTTTGYGAGCGTGGAAATACACTTAAAAGCAGTTGTGCTTTAGTATATGCCTACTGCATTAAACCTAAGATTGCAGCAGTATGCCAACGCAAGCAAGCCTCTATTTTGAAAAATGACTATATATGTATATTGACAAAATCAAAACTGACCTTGAGAAATGTATTTTCATAACCCTAATAATGAGACAAATGAAATGTGGAGAAGAGTCATTAAAACATTGAGAATTACTGTTATTTTGACCGTATAGACAACAAGAACACAAATCTGCAATGCTAGTAACTGCTTTAAGCAACAAATACATCCTCTGAAGTCAGCTGGCTCCAGAGTAATGCTTTCAAAAACCATTTTGGAGACAAAGTTGCATACAGAGTTATACCGTATCCACAATTTAAAGATCAAGAATACTGCAAAAAGGTTGCACAGCTAGCAAGTATATTGGTTAATAGAATCTTATGACTGTGATTGCTCATTTGATACGGTACTCAAGGGGATACAACTACATATGGGCTACTTAAGGGGTCTCACCAGTTTCTCTGAATTTTGTGAAAATCAAGCTACTTTATATAAAGAGTCTAAATACAGAGTTCAAAGCCTATCTTTGATTTCTTTTTAAAATTTCTTCATTAAATTTACACTATACTTAGAGATGGTCATCCCCGCCCCCAAACACACACAATTACTCTTATTAAGAAGCTGAAAAAATACCAACCGTTTATACATCGGAACAGACTAAACAAACCACTGTCTAATGAGCTGTTGAACACTGAAAATGGGAAGCTATAGAAATGAATAAGAAATATGTGCTTATTTTTGATTCACTGGAGTTTCTGAAAGTTTCAGAGAGAATGCAAAGCTCTCTTTAAACTTCTTTAAAGAAATAAAAGTACTTATGTAAGGATTTATTGGATTAAAAGTACTTATATAAGGATGTATTGGATTCTTCATTTTCTTCTCTTCCTTTTTCAGCTCAGTTTAATTTATTTCTTCCTCCTCCTTCCCCTGCTCCCCCAGTCGTATGCTTAGAAGCTTTATTCATTTCTTTTTACTACTTCAACTAATGCTAAATGTAAAGTTTAAAAAGATTCTGAAATTAAGCAATTATATGAACACAGACATGGACAGAACCTCTTGGTAACAAAGGCTCAACTGTTGTAAGTAGCATCGATTTTCTGCTGCTTTAAAATGCAAACAGAACAAAAGAGCCAATGAAGTGAGACAGGGAACAGAAGACAATATGGGAACATGCTGATTAGAGAGAAAGAAAACAGTGGAAAGTCCAAACAGGAGGTGTGCTATTGCTACAGACTCGTTTTACATTTCACTTTTACAACAGAACAGACCACAAAGACACTTAAACAAACCATTCAAGAGTCAAGTCTTATCTCGCACAGTATGCTGTTTACTGCATTCTTCAGATGACTGTTACAGTTCATTTTATAGGTGAGCTCTGACAGCTAATTACGCAGATTGCTCTGCCTGAATCTGCATGTCCTGCTTGTGCGACCTCTCCTGCAGGATAGGTGCAGCCACTCTTCTAGGCACTGCTATCCCTGCATGGACCTGCTGGCAGCTCTGTTTTTCTGTGGTATTTTAACCATTTCTTGTTTGAACATCAGGTCTCAAATTGCTTCCGTATTTTTGTTTCCTCAAAATTAGTAGCAAGAAATGATTAACTGGAACAGTAATCTTTCCACATGGCATAATACCATAGAAATGGTCTGTATTAATTAGGTTATACATTTCCAAACCAAGCTTAAAATACAACCAGGCCTATGTCCTGCAAACAATCCTGCATTACTATTATGGACAAGTACGATCCTATTAAACTCAGTGGGAATATGCACTTGCACAAAAAAAAGCCAAGAGAATAAGTTTTGCGTAAGCAAGCAGGGCACCGAAATGGAGTTTAAAGGAGACTTTAGGCCTAGAAGCCTAAAGCCCTTTATCGTAAGGGTTGAAAGATTATGTTTGCTTTCCATCAGCCAAAGCAGGTGAGGAAACAAACTTAGCATTCTTCTTCTTCTTCTTTCCCCCCCCCCCCTTTTAAAAAGAAGAACGATGCCAAGTGCCTTCTTGTCAGTAATACAGTAGGTACCCCACACTTTTGCCAGAAGATTTATATTACCTGTCAGAAGGAAATATTTTTCACACTGTCAACTAAGGCACTTTCCAGGTATTTTGCAGTTGCGTGTCTCCAATTAACTGTGTAATACTTACTCATGTATTTATTACTTTCAAAAAAATCAATGTTTATTCTGGAGTTACCTTTCCGTAGTTTCTGGATAAACTAATGCATATGTTGCAATAAATATATAATTGACCAGGAAATAGTCCTACTAATTCCAAATCCAAGCATCCTTAGATCAAGAGTTTTACATTATGCTTCCGCTTCTGAAACTGTCTTCATGCTTCTGTTTCTCTGATAGACTATGGCTTGCTTTTAAGACCCGAAAGTAGAGCTGTTTGCACTTAATTTGATTTTTCCCAACCTAATTTGTTTTCATAGCTGGCGCTGTATTTTTGTTAAATACTTGGGAATACTTGCATAATGGTGGCTTATTTCCTTATCAACAAATCTAGAATGATCATATTGTACCTATGATGGACTTCAAGGAAATAAAATGCTTCACAACTGGGGACATCAGAACAAAATCACCCTGGATTCTCTCAGGCAAAGCATAACTTTCATGCCTGACAATTAAAAACAATGACAAGGATCTGAAATGACTAATCACTTTTATTACACAGAAAATTTTTAAGTGGTGATGGGTTTGCACACAGAAATATATCCATTGCTCAGTCCTAAATTTGAGGCTTAATTCTACACCCAATGCCTAACATTCAGGTCCTACTGAAATGTGTAACAAGTTATTTGTTCCTTAAGTCTTTGAAATGAAGATGGAAAAAGCAGCATGTGTCTAAATAATTCATGGCAACTGACTGCTCTTCGGCATTCACCAGCACCGGTATCTGCTGCAGTGCAGCGCGCTTGCTTTTCAGCCACCTCTAATGTAAGCAGACAGCACAACCCAACAGTAAAACAAACATTAAAACCCTTTTCATTTCAAAATATTTGGTAAGATCTATTAGTTGAACACACCAACACACCAACTGACATTACAAAATACAGGGCTTTTGTTAACACTTTGCCAAGACCTTATATCTACAGGTCTATCTGGCAATGTTTCAGGCCTTTTATGAACTGCATACAAAGTAAATGTGCTTCTAATGAACAGTCCTCAGCTCTACGACTTCTTGGCACCCACGCTTCAAAAGCACACATTTCAAATCATATTTTATCCAGTTTTGCATTTGATCCAGCTATGAATCTTAAAAAAAAAAAAAGTACACAATGAGCACTTTCTTACACTCTAGCGGAGACTCAATCAAGTCATATAAGGGAATATGCTTTGTACTACCCCATCACTCATGATCTAGAGCAATTTGGGGATTACAACAAATGCTATGACCAAAAATTAAGGAAGTAAAAAAGAAATATGTATGTTACTAGAAGACTGGGGTGCTGATTCAGTAAGTAATCTGTTTTCAGCTGATGCATATTACTTTTATCCTAAGCTCTCCTACAAGCATTAATAAAAAAACAAACAAACAAACAAAAAAACCACTCAAATGTAACACAAGTTAGCAACTTAAAAGTAGTGGAGTACCTTTCTATTTGAAATGTAGCAACAAAAATGACAACATGAAATAACTAAGTCATTCCCAAATCCAAAAAAGGATAATGAAAGCTCCTAGCACAAAAGATGACTGCTCTTAAAGAAAGCCTACCACGTTGTGGTAAATTAAAGTTTTTAAAAAGCTATGCAAAGGAAACTTCTAGATCTGGTTTTGCTGCTCAGTTATTCCCATCTAAGGCTTGAGGAAATTTATGACTTCCTCCTCCTGCTTGTACCACTAAGAAAGCTCACAGCATAAAAGCCTCACAAATTCTCTGCCTACAAGTATATGTACATTGACATGGTTCAGCTGAAAATGCAAGTCCTTCTGTCTGGGGTGGGGGAGACCCCCTGTAAACTACTTTTTTTTTTTTAAATGCACTTCTATAGAGGTTATACAAAAGTATGTATGATTTTCTCTGCTATTTATATTGCACAGGAAGAAGGACTGAAAATTGGCAGCAGGTATTTCTGCTTGTTTTGTACCTCAGAAATATAAGTATGCCAAGAATTTTCATCTGTGGTTTCACTGCCGAAATTCCCAGATTTCTAGGAATAGTAGGAGAAGAAACTCTCTCATTCCTCTACTAGAGGGGTGAATGAACTCAATCTTTCACAGAATGTGACACATTCACTATAGCAAATAAGAAGTATGTCAGGAGGGTGAATTAAACAATGACAGAAAACTTTTAAGATATCTAAATAAAAATCTTTTTGCAATTCTCAAGCCCTTTTTCCTAGTGAAATCATAGTCCAGTTAAATCTCCATTGTTCAAAGACTCCTTGAGAATAATCTGAAAATCTGCACATAATAGTTTAGCATAGAAGTTATGTGGAAAAACTCCTTTTAGAAAGGAAACAAAGACAACAAAAATGCAAGCCTATTTCAGGCCATTTTTATATACCAGAAAGCAGTAATAAAGATCAAAACAGATCTTTTCTTCCAATGCAGATCATCACTTGTCTGTTAGGAAAGGTGCTGCTGAAATTGAGGAGAGCCCAGTATTTCATATAAGAAGTATTTCAAAATATGCACTTTACAGCCATTCCATTGGAAGATGATGGAGGAGCAGTATAATTCTCAACAGGCAAATACTCCCACACATTGTCTCCATGTGAAAATCTTGAGGCTATCAACCACCAGCTGCCCACAGACATTAGCTAAAAACTAAAGCTCTGTGTCACAGCCAAGTGAACTTTTCTTTAGGTCAGCATTAAGATTTACTGGCACTCAGAACAGCATACACCAACTTCAAGGTAAAAACTTTTGACGCAAATATCTGAGATAGCCCTATCAGCTCCATACTTCAGCTCCTCCCACCTGAATTGGCTTCTCTTGTCTAAGTCAACTAATGCACTATTCAAAAGCCTTGACTTACTGTGAGATGTGAGTTATTGGGGTCAACAGTGTCTCACCCTCCAGGTCAAGCTCATCTGCAAAGCTGTTGGTCCTGATGAAGGGTCCAGTGTTCACATCTAAAAATGCTGGGCTTTTTTTCACTGTGAGGAAATATGCAGATAAGGGTTAAAGCAATAGCACTCAGCTTTTTCAAGAAAGGTTTACTGTTTGTTTGCATCTCTGAAATATTTCAATATCTCATTAAAATGTACAAACAAAAGTTACTGCAAAAATTTGCATGTATCTCAGAAACCACTGAAATAAAAACTCTTCTTCTACCTGAAGAACTTTTAACTTCTGCTGAAGACATGAAGCTATTAAAAAAAAATTTTTTTTAAGCTTCTTTGAAAATGATATGGTCCAATTTGTTCGTACTGCTCACACACTAGAATTTAGCATATCTATATCACAGGCAACTTTGTACATAATAAAAGTTATTCTATGACAGTCAGCCAGACCACGGACCACTGTGTGCTCTACAGCAATGCTGCATGAGTGCCATTCAGCAACAAGATCAGTTCCTTTTAATATAATCTCTACTTCCTGTTTTAAACCACTTTCTAGGACCTAATTACTGTGAATGAGATCAAGAAACCAAGCCTAGATCCACAAAGAAGCTTAGGCATTTTAAGTTGAGCAGTCAGCTCCTGTCGGGCCCCAGCTGAGCAGGTTTACTGGTTCCCAATCTCTCTCAATACTTAGACACAAAGATCTGTGAACCTAGACACGAGACATGTCAAAATGTTCAGTTCAACCAAATTGATGTCCTTAGTGAAAAGACCATTTTGCAAAACTTTAAATATCTGAAGTTTTTAGTGGTAAAATTACCTGCATACTAATACTTTCATGCATCCAAGCAATTAGGCAGGTTACTATAGATTTCATTTTTAAACTCAGGCTTCTAAATTCTGCCCAACTCTAACATTAAGAACCCCAAGCRCTTTTACCAGTGTGGTCCTAACATTTGTCAGAGAAGCCACAGTATTTCCTTATACATAAAATCACACTATTATATTTATACATGATTATAAATGAATTGCACAGAGAAGAAAAATAACAGTAAGTAATATTCTGTAACAATCATAGGTTGATTGTGACAACTTTATAGAAATCTTAATCTGAACAAGTTACTCCATAAATTACAACATAATAATTTCATTGAATGATCTAGTCTTTATTGTATTTAATAAAAAGTTTTACATTATGACAGTAGATAACACCCTGCAGAAATGCAACAAGAAAGCCAAAAAAAAATAAAAGTAGATAACAAATGTAGCTGAATTTAATGGGAATAGAATTGGGGACAGCAGGAAATAATTAAAAAAAAAAAAAAGCAACAACTTTACTACAGTAAGTAGATGCCTTAGTAAGGCAGAAGAGAAAATGTTCCTACATCACCAGGCACACGGCCATTCAGAATCAAAATGGAGAAAATCACTCTTCAGAAACTCTAGTAAGAGAGCAAGAACTCTGAAATCACAGAATTTGGGGGAGGAAAAAACAAAACCCCACAACTGCCAGGGGATAAAATAATATTTTAAAATTATACTAAAAGCAGGAGCCACTTGCAGCACTTAAAAAAGAATTCTATAGTAAATTTTAGCAAGTGTCAGCATCCTATTTCTTGGCTTGAGTATCATATTATTTAATCAACATTGCTGTAGCCACCATCCAAACAGAGGCTGTGAAGCAAGCAGAATAATTCCAGTTTCAGATATACAGTAAAACGACTTTAAAGTGGACTCCTTTTGGCTTTAACTGAACTAATTTTCATTGTTTTCTGTTCTGCCAGGTACAAACAAAACTTTCCCAGTTTCTAGGAAAGGAGGGCTCACATCCTTTTAAGTTTTTCTCATGACAAGCGATAATACTACTGAACTTAAAACTGTATGAAGCRTTTGCTGAACATTTACTCAATTGTGCTTGTATGAGATATAATACACAGGTGGATTTGCAGAAAAAGCTGTTTTGGATCAWTACCGTTACTGCTTTTCTGTTTAATGTGGAGGTGGGGAGAGGAATGGCAGAATGAGAAAGGAACAAGTTGTCCAGGTTGCACCTCATCCTGTTTGAGCCAGTGTGGYTATCTGAGAATACCGAGATGAAGAGCTGCTTAACATGGGGCAAATATTGCATCTCCCTCCCTCTTTTTATTTTAAAGCTTTCTAAGATTGTAACTGAGATCACAGGCTGTTCTGGTGACCAGTGCAGCCCTCCTCTGCTCTTCACACTCGTTCATATACCTAAGGTGACACTTCCCACATAAGGGAAGCAGCGCTTCAAAGCGCTGCTATGCAACCTGCTTGTAGGGAGAGAGAGGGGAGGCCAGGGAAAGAACACGCCATTAACGGGAGGTTCCCTGCCGCAAAGGGCCTTGAAGCACAGTTACGACATAGCACCAGGGAGCATTCGCGCCCCCGGGTACAGGCTTATCACTGCTTATTTCCTCACTAGGGGAGCAGAAAGTCTGGGGAGAAGACTGACTCCAGGAACGACAAACTTCCTCACRCATCTAGGCTGAAAAAATATACTGCTTGCTATCAGGGACTGGATTTTACAAGTGGGATTAGGCAGTTCGTTATTTAATTGGGTCTATAGTTTGTCAAAAGTTAAGTTTCCAACTGAGTAAAAGATTATCTCAAGGCTTAAAAGTGGAAAATTTCCTCAAGCTGAACAAAAGATTTTTAAACCAATAAAACATCAGCATTTTTCCCTCATTTTTAAACAGTCATTGCAAAGAACTCAGAAGAAGGGTGATGCAGAAGACAGCAAACTGAAGCTTGCAACATAATCTGCATCTTTGCCACTCTACAGATACAGGGACATAAAGAAAGAGAGTGGGCTCACACAAGAGCTAAAGGTGCCCTACCTCAGGTATAAAGGTCAGCTTTAGTATCTTTTCTTTATTCAGAGTCCACCTATGACTTCCTACATGTCTAATAAAAATGATATGAAAATGAAGTCATAGCTGTTTGACTTTAGGTACTGTTTCCCACAAACTATTGTAAATAGGCAAGAAAAAAAAAAAGGCATTTTCCAAACTAGTATGTTTCTAAACAAGCACGCTAAAAATAAAAAGAAGCTTTAGAAACCAAATTTCAGTGGCTATAATGAGAGAAAAGAAACAGATGCAGCAAGGGATATTTACTATAAGTCAGGGGTCGCCAAACTTTATTTTCTCCTTTTCTGATGAGTAGCAGTAGCAGCTATAGTAGCACATATTACTACCCAGCTCAATGCTGGGCCAAGTACTACTGCAAATTGGCAGAGAATACACTCCCCACAAGATGACAAACCCTACTCTAAAATAGAGCTTCATAACTTCCAATCAAGGATTATAATCACAATAACAAGAAAATATGGATGAGCCTTCTATATTATTAACATAACAGTTTTACATACAACATAACACATATGCAGATTCTTTGCCAGTAGTGGGGTATTTGGCTACTAAGACAGACAGAAAATATTTTACAATTTCTCTTTTACAGGGATTGTCAAAAAGGTTCCATTTTAAAGTGTTTTTCCAGGCAAACCTGAGTTTTAATTAACGCATTTAGAAAAATACCTGTTTTCTGCAGATTTTTTTTTTATTTAAACATTTGCAACTTACAACCAGAGAAACCTACCAACCCCAAAATTCTACTAAAATGCCTATGTTTTCATTAAGAACCAGCACTATAATTTCCTGTACCAGCAGGCAACTCCAAACAGAGCACTGCAGAGATGTAGTAATTAACAAAGTCGATGGAGCAATGAAATATTATGAGCTTTACCTGGTGAGGGAGGCGCGCTGGAGGACTGCTGGTCTGCAGAAAAGGATGGCCAGGAGCGCTGACAATCTGAGCCAGAGCAAAGATGCACATAAAACAGAGAGATGCAGGGGTGTGTGTTGGAAAAAGAGCTGTAGAGAAACAGCTAAGGAGGTGCAGACATATCTAAAATTCAGAGTGCTGTACTTGACATCTTTAAAAAAAAGAAGAAAATACTTGGGAAAAGGGTTTCTATGGAACTCTCCCAGAATGTATTAAATATAAGCAGAATATGTTAAATCACCACCAGGGGAGGCATTGTGCCTCTTCAAACTCATTCTTCATACAGTGAGTGTGTCATCTGTTGCAAGATATTCATGCCAGTTCTGTCTTGAGGAAAGTAATCAAAACATTTGCCTCCTCAGTCTTGACTTTGATTCCCCCAAGTGCTGTCCTTTCTGAAGTGTGTAACCTCGCAGAGACCCCTCTCAGTCTGGTTCATGCAGTTCAGTGTTAATTCTGACCAATAGTGCCACTGACAATTGAAGCTGCCTGACTTGTTCTATAAAAAGCACTTATAACTGCTAGGTTTGATCATTTAGGCCAAGTCTAGCTCAAGCTGAATTTCTTGGGAGAAAGTTTCATGCAAACAAGAGTAGTCAATGCTGAGAAAAAGATTCAGCAAAAAATTATGGCTTTGTTATATTTTATTTTTTTTAAATCATGCTCCCCCTTTCAGTACTTATTTCATTGAGAAATGACTGTGCCTTCCTACACTGGGACAGAGAGGTATTTTCCGGAAGTGCTGCCCTACTTTTACGCGAAGAGGAAAACTCTCAAAATATGCACGTATTTGAATTATAATTGGGGGAAGGGAATGACATTAGAGATGGAGCCAGGAGAAAGGAGGAGGGCAGAAAGGGAGTTGGAAAACTCTGGTTGTACACAGATACTGTCAGGGAAACCAGAGAAAGGATTCAGGAGCGTGAGTACTTGACTATGTGTGGGGTGCCCAAATCGAGACCTGCAATTGCTGACTATGAGAAAGCAGAATATGGCCATGTGACTAAAGAGACTGTGAGGACCAAATTAAAACCGAATGGGCATCCTTCATTCTTACATTTCCTAATGTCTTGCTCCTGAGCTTTTGACTTGGCAGCTTTAGGTTTCTGTGTATGTAATCTTATTCACAGTAGGTACAAATATACACCCTTCCCTCTTCATTTCTTTGAGTCACTGAGGACAGCACGACATGAACTCTCAGGTCTGTTAGTTCGCTCTGCCTGWCTAGGAAATAGAAACTGAACCAAGGCTGGCTGGCAAAGCTCCTCTGATGTTTCCCGATGATGAAGGAATTTCTTGTTGATGTATAACAGGCAGTGGTGACTTCATGGCTCTCACTGCTATCCTGAATTTGTTCCACCATGTTTACCTCCATTAGAGATGCATCGCTTTGGGTATAGGAGAAAACCGGAAACCAGGGAATGAGCAAGCCAAGCATTGGGCAGGGAGAGTCAAGGAGATTTAGTGTTCTATTATTTTGCCACCTTAATTGCACTTATGCCCCATGTGGGTTCAGTGGAGAAAAATCAACCTTGTATTTTCCAACAATTTAATCTGAGTCTTAGCATCCTTGCAGTTTAAACTTCTATTGTCTTCAGTGGATGCAAAGCAGGCAACTTACAGGTGGCTCACAGCACTCTCACTAAATCACAGTTGTTTTTGCCCAGACCTAGCTCTACTCCTAGAGCCTTTGGGGAAAACTCAGTTGTTAAGAAAGTGCCTAAACAAGCAAAACATCATAGCACTATATGGCTGCCTAAGTGATCACAGAATCCAGATAAATAATAAAATGTATTATTTAATTTATGGGTCCCCATTTGTTCACAAATATCTACAGAGCATTTTTACAGGAACAGATGTATGTAGTTCAAAATGCCCATTTCTAAAGGTCATATCTGGAAGTTTTTCTCCCATTCCAACCTATTTGTTTAAAAATTAATTCTTAGTTATTTGAGTATGTAGCTCAATTTTTATTATCTTTTTATATTGGTTATGTATAGACTAGCAAATTTTCCTCAGTCGACAGCAATCATCTACTTACAATCAAATACTTTAGAAATGAGTGCTCACTTCTGTTTTTGTAACTAAACTGTGGGTGCAATTGTGATTACAAGTGTGAGAATATACATTTCTGTATGTCAAGATCTCCTTGGCTGCAAAAGATTTCTTAGAAACTCTTATGTTGCTAGACACACATGAAAAGCACTGCAAACATTGTCATAAGCTGGCATGCTGTAGATGAAGTTATTTTCCTCAACTTACCAAGCAATTTTAACATTCCTGTTTGTCCTGTATACTTGTAACAGTTTAGAGAGAGCAGAACACAGATGAAAAGAAGAAAAGAAATAAGTGTCAGAAGAAATAAGAGAAAAATCTTTTTATTGAAAGCTAGAGAATTGATTTTTGAAGTGGCAGTAGTAGACTGCCTGCAAATCATATTGTCCTTTAATCTATTTMGAAACTTAGTGATATCAAGATGGGACTTGGCAAGTCTAATCATTCATACAGCTCAGTCACTGGATTGTTTTGAAGAAAGATATTTGCACTCAAAGACAAATACAGAGAGTAAACTTAGTATCCACCTTCTAACAGCTAACTAACTACCACAAGCTCTGAGTTGCGATCATTCCTCAACACAGGGCAAGAAAGAGTGGAAAAGCAAGGATGTTACAGAACAAGACAGAAATGTACCAAAAATTATATGGAAGGTGAGAGCTTCTGCCTGAATTAAAATATACCTGGTGCCAACCAACACTGAAATCTCTCATTTTAATGGCCATTAAATTTAATCAAGTCAGCCAGCTTTCTGAGGAGAAAAAACATAAGTGCTTACRGTATGTATGATCCATAAAACGTACTTTTAAAAATTAAATCTTATTCTTGCTGCCAAAATTTGAGCATACAATTAACATCTTATAAATTCTACTTTTTTGTAAAAAAGCTACATTGTAAATTCAGAGTTATTTCAGAAGCTCATATTATAACCAAGTAAGCTATTACTTATAAGGTAGCTATCAAATAGGGTCCTTTCTTCTTTTCCTCGTACTATACCATTCTGTACAATGACAGTTAGTACAGATGATCCACATTTATCTTAAGTAATTTTGCTTTCAAAATTTGATTCACAGACAACTCCACTGAGCAGATGGCAGGAGCACATAATGGTTTCATATAGCAGACTATCTCCAGAGCAGCCAAGTATCAATTCTTTTTGGTTGAAGTACAAGCAGAATATGAATGTGGCTTGGGCAATTTCACCTGGAAAAGCTGGCAGCCAATCCCAGTAGCTTCAATCAATTAAAGAAATGGGGAAAGTATGCACCAAACTCAGAGACAGTAGCTCTTCTGGCAGGCAGAAATTACAAATAATCTTGGTTTGCCTGCAGAGGATCACATTCATTAAGGGAACGGCTGAATCTCATCCAGAGAAGCCAGCGACCAAAGCCAGAAAGCAATGTATTCTTGCTTTAGAAAGAYAGCCAGGAACTAGTTCTGTCTTTATTCTTTCTCCTACATATATGAAAGAGGACCTGTGTATAAATAACTAACAGAGGCCAATACAGTTACTGGCATGTTATAATAGAATTTCTTACCAGAGTTTTCATATGCTTCAATAGTGAAATCAGGTTTCCTGTCATCTGTCACATGGTTGTAAGTGATCTGTGGAACAGTTAACACCTTATCTGGAGAAGAAGGTCCATTGTCCTTCTCTAACTTAAATTTCTTCTTTTTAACCTAAAAATACACATATATTAAATTACTTGAAGCAAACTACATTTAATTCTCTTCAATAATGTTTTTAATAACGATAAGGTCTCCAATGAGTTATAACCAGATAAGAGTGCCTGACCAATTGTATTTGCATTACGCTCCACTCTGCATTCTTATTAAGATTCCCCCCCCCCGACATCATCATTAGCAAACCTCTTGCCTGCAATGAAAAAAAATCTGCTAATTTTGCAACAGTTTATATAAATCAAATTATTCTAGAATATCCTTGCCATTTCATGGACGCAATAAACTGTATCTTCAGCACATGTAAATGGATACAGTGCTATTGAATTTAGATGAATCTGTGATACTAGGGGAGATTTCTGCGCAGCATCTTTTCTTTCCTATGGGAGGCTACTGTAYGATATCATTACAATAGAGAGGAGAGGGTATTACATCATTTAAAGATTCTGGCAAAGGTTCTTCCCCACCCCCCAGAAAAAATTCTGAAGTTATGAAATCAGTTGATACAAAATACTACTGTATGTAGACACAAGATGTCTTCAATATTGGAGTTCAGAAAGCCATAAAATTAATATCTGAGAGAAGCAGCAGGGTTTTTGTTTGTTTGCTTACCAATTAAAAATAATTGTTTTGGAAATATTCTTTTTATTTTTTTCCTTTGCTTATAGCTTTCCAGACAACAACAGCAAGTTACTGATGGATGTGCCTGAGTTAGATCATTATTGTTCTTTTCAATGCCCATACATCCATTAAAAAGCAAGCTTGGGATCTGAAGCAAATTAAGTTATAGCTTAAAATGTTTCTATACTCAAAATCCCCAAACTCATTTGAAAATGAAACTACGAAACCGAGCCTCTGTAACAAACCTCTGCAAAACAAATAAAACAAATAGCCTCTAGAGAGTGAAAAATTCAATCTAATTAAAAAAATGAATATATGAAATTACTGTAATGAGAAACATTAGTTACTGATACCATCACTGATTTCTTCGGTTTTGGACTGGGTGACAGTAAATGATAGTTCCTAGTAGGTTTTCGAATATACATTTTCCATGTAGAAGAGTCTGGATTTTCTGCTGCATAGCATCTCCATGCAGTCTAGAATAGAAGTTGTTAGTAACAGAGCAATTAATACAACTGGGTTTGCTGCTATCCATACTTCAGAGTAATGTTCAAGTCAGCACATTAGAAAATCTTGCTTTAATAGTGTTCATGGTTTTCCCCCACATTAACTTTGCATAGTTTCACATTCTCAAACTCAAACTGCATTGTTTAATCTGGACTGATACACACCCAGAAAGGAAAACCAGTCTTTTCAAGTGCATCTTTTGATCGGATTAGCAGGGCTTGGGATACAAGAGGAAGTACTTTGTAACAGGCAGCATTCTAGACTGGACTTAAAAGATTGGAGTTGAATTTCTTGCTCTGCTCCAGGTTCCCTTTGAGACCTTGGGCATTTTGCCTGTTGCACCTGTGTTTCAGGACCCTGCTTGCAAATTGGAGGTAGTTCTTCCCTACCTCACAAGGGCACTATCAGAAAAAACCAACTGTGACATACTTCGCGTTGCAGTCAGTGGGGCTGTATTCATACAGGAGAAATAAGACAGACAGCATAATGGAACAGCACCAACGGTCAATCAGGAGCCAAATCCCCCAAACAAATAAAAAAAAAAATCCAAACAAACCCTGACCACCAGTGATTGAAATGCTAYGCTCAAAGACAAAAAGGAAGAAAAACAGGGCTAGGAAACAAGACCAAACACAGACAAAACACAACTGCGCACTCCTTGAAAAGTCTAAAGATATCATTAGAAGTAATTAATAATTAGTCTCCAAATTAACATGGCAGATCCTTATTTACAACAAGAGAAAAAGGATATGTATATGTATACACAAAATCTAAAATGGAAAAGGCTTGAAAGTATAAGAGGGAAGAAATAATGCAAGGCAGAATGATGGAAGAAAAGAGAAGCTGGAAAGTAAAGGCTCAATCACCATATAATTCCCATCATAATTAATAGGATAATGGAAGAGACACTGGCCTCTGGAAGAAAACAAGAGAGGAATACAGGGAAAAACTATCACTGATTTCAGTTGTTGCCATGTACTTCATAAATTTCTTGGTTTAAGAATAATCCTTTTGTAAGTTATGCGTAATGTACTTATTCAAATGGAACGCCAGAGCTCCAAGACTATTAGCAAACACTAATTATCACTAGTAATAACAGATAGTCAGCAACTTTTTGTCTATCCCCCATTCATTCTTAATATTTCAGATAGAGCCAAGTACAGCCTTCTAAACGTGCAGTCTCAGGCTTCCCAATAATTTGGGGTTGATTTCCCAAAAGAATCAGTGGGAACACTGAAAATCCATTCTTTGCAAAACCATACCTTTTTCTGACCATGCAATCCAAAAGAAACACACTCAGTCTGAAGATTTTGGGCTAATCTTTGGCTATAACCAGACCCCTAAATTTAAACCTTTTTCACATTAACTCTGGGACTGTTTAGTTTCAAGCATAAACTTTACAGTTAGCTACTGTTTCCATAAAGAGTCTGACCTGGAAATCCACATTCACTGATGAAGCAAGAGAAATAAGTCATATGAGAATGCAAAAATGATACAGCTTAGGTGAAACATCTAGATTTCTTTTTTAATTTGATCGTGTGCTTCTAAAGCTACAAACAGATATTGAGCAAGGGAAGAAAAACTGGAAAAAACCTGCAATGAAATAATATTCGTACTTCTCCAGAGTGAAACGTTAGCTCCACTGAAGTCAAGGATAATATCTCTTTGACCTCCTTGACACCAAAACTGCAACCATATTTTTAACAGAGGTGATCAAAAATTTTCTGACTGTATATTATTCTACAAGAAAAGACTAGTTTTGCAGAATCTCAGTTTTTGCCAGCCACCTACCCCAGAGCTGAAAGCTCAGGAAGTTGAAACTAGATTTTTCTTTTTTAAGACTCTGACTTTTCCTGAAACTGAAATATCTATTTGTCTCAAGAAAAATGCAGCGTTTCTGATATTTGTCTTTACTAGGAAAAGTGGATTTTTAAAAGTACAATTTTATATGCACCGTCTTTTCTGTTTTTCATTATTGTAAAGCATAGTATTTCATAACATACTCCCTAGTTAAATTGCTCAATAACCACAAGCTATTGTTCAGTTATGTTTTTAAATCAGCTGAATTAAATAATTTGCACTGATTTGAGAGTGAACTTTTCTGCCCATTAATTTATATTAGAGGTGGGATTTCTAAAACTATTTAGGAGACTTGTAACTCCTATACGATTTTTTGAAGGGAATCAGGCGTGGAAATACTGTAAACAACTTCAAAAACTTATAAATGGAGAGAAATGATAGTTGGTAAAATGCACTAACTCGGTACCTGTATGAGAGAGGCAGCAGCTGGAATTTGACGGTTGAAGTGCTTCTGTCTTTGTTTCTGTTGTACTTTTAGGGCAAAGCCTGAACCAAGAATTCCCTGTGGGAAGAAAGAAAACACAAATTTAACCTTTTAAGCTGGGGAAAAACCATGCACAAACTTGCCAAAGTATGTCATATTAATAAACTCCTATTCAGCATCATAAAACAACCCAACTAATTATTCAGAGGAAATGACTTTATACTGTTAAGTTTTCAGACTCAGTTAGTCTTGCTTGCTGAAACATAAAATGTGAGTACTATCGTGGCCTGATTCAAAGCCTATTTAAGTCAGCTGGGCTCAAACACTAAAGAGCAAGCAGAAATTATATTTCATACCCTCTAAAAGCCTCATAAATGCCTGTGCAGGGGAATGACAGAATAAGGAGAAATATATTAATCTGGTTTGCTTAACCTCATTTTCATGAGAAATAAAGCTTTGGCATGRCATAATTTAGATCACAAGAAAGTCTTTTTAACAATAGTACGGCAATTTCTATAGCATTAACCCATGGTGGAATGGGAAGAGAAGAAAGAGGAAAAGGAGCACTACAATATAGCCAGGCGGTTGAGGAGTTCAGCACAAGGCCATCTAATCCATCTGAGGACAAGGGACATGGACTAATGGCACTGGGTAGCGTACAATCCGAAGCAGCCTCCAAATGTAGTAGAATTATTAATTCCAAAATTAAGTGTGGAGCAAGTCACTTATTTAGTCATTCATATATCTACAGACATACCTAACAAAGGTTTAGGAGTACACTTAAATTTAGTAATTATGTTTAGTAATAAATTAGTTTTTTAGTTTCCCTTCCTGATGAAGAGGAGGGTTGTTATTTTACTTCTATAAACAATTAGGAAATCTGACAGGTAAACATAAAAGCATTGCTCTGAAGGTAGGACTACTATATAATTATTTATAAAACGTCTTTGGAGGCATTCAAGTCAGAAAAAAAATAACTCTCCACTCAAAGCAGTAGCTTTGGATATTTTTATTACAGATCATTTCATTTGCCAAGCATCACTTCTAAGCAAGAAACAAATRTGAAGGAGATTAGGGTGGGGAGGGGGGTAAAAATACACTTTTGAAGGCAAACTGATGCTGGAGAGTCTAAAAATCTAGACTTACTTACTCCTCTTTGCAAAAGGTTGTGAACCTTTAAACTAAATGACTAATTTAAAAAAGTCACTGGAGTTTTAACAGAAACTRTTTTATATTATCAAGAATTTTTGTGACCATACTGGCATAAAAATATTATTCCCATCCATCCTGTGCTTATCCCCCCGCCTTCGCTGGCACAACTCCACTGAATTAACGCAATTGTTTGTATCACTGAATTGCAGAACCTGCTGAAAACTAAATCTGGCAAGATTTTGGTGTGTGTGTGTGTGTGTGGGGGGGTATTCTATCCAGAATCACATTCTCTCATCCAGTTCRCACCTGGCTGCACAAACACTTGAACAGCACAATTCAGGAGTATTGCTAAAGTTGAGAGAACAGTACTCTTAACTACGCTTGCCCCTGAAAGTTTTGGCTCTTCGAACCACAGCCCAGGTTTCACTGATTTTCAATTTACCCTTGGTACCCAAGTGTCTCATTTATTGTTATGAAGTATTTGGGCACCTGTTTTCAGTAGTAGCTAAGAGTCAAAACACCTTTAAAAGCTCAGGCCTAAAACACTGTTGAAAATGAGACTTTGGCCATGGCCAGACATTAATTTGTCAAACAGCACTATCAGTTGCCACTATCACTGTCCCTGGCCACTTACTGGTGCCTCTCTGCCGCTTTGCCAGGAGGATACGTATGAGAGCTCTACAGTTCACCCTGGACCAGGGCACCTAATCGGTTGAGCAACCTAGGAGCAAATGCCTTAAAGAGCCAAAACACAGTACTAAGTCAGTGATCTGAAAAGCAACTAGCATGGAAATACTTTCCTTTACACTTTGGAGGTGGCTGAAAAAGTGTTTTGAATTAAACACTCATTTTCAGGCTGAAACATCCCTTTTTCAAGTGCATATCAAATGTAGTGTCTCATATAATAAACACTGCATGTTTACATTTTTTTTTAGCTGCATTTGACAATATAGAAGTTGAACATGAAGCCTTTATAATATCAGATTCAATGAAAGTTTAAAGAATCAATAACAAAAGATTCCTCTGACCATTAAAGGGTCAACATCAAATTGCCAGCAGAAGTACAAAACTACCTACCGCAGGTAGCGCAAAAAATGAAATTGCAAACACTGAAAAACAAGATGCAATAGTCTTTCCTATCCAGGTCTGAGGCACTTTATCCCCATAGCCAATAGTTGTAACAGTCACCTGTAATGAGAAATACATAGAGCATTACAAATATTAACATAGCAGTCTTAGGGATTTTTTGTTTGTTTGTTTTTAAAGGAACATAAGTTGCATTCCCATCTCTCCCAATGACAGTCTGTGTGACCTTAACAAAGGTAATTCACCTCTCTGAGTTTGCTTCCCATCTATAAGAGAATGAAAAAGGTAAAGGAAACTGAATTATAATAAAATGTGTTAAAAATGTAGTAAAGTAAAACCATTAATTTAAGTCTTCATGGCTTAGAAAACATTACAGTATATGAAATTACAGGGATATGGGCTGCCTGCCCATGTCACAAACTTTCCTTGGGGGGAGGTAGCCAACACAGCTCTGAACTGCTGATTTTCTTTATGGGCAGGAGATGTTTGCTGAGAGGATTACAGGGCTGTTGCATATAAAGAGCACACGTACTGTTGCTATGCAATACGACTGGGGTCAGACATGAAGTATACCAGAGAATAGTGTTGATATAAACAGCGAGAGAAGCTGAAAAAATTTCCATGCAGCAACAGATTCTTAAAACATAGCCTAACAAATCACTAATTCACACAGTACATAAAGAGAAAGAACAGATAATTTAATGCACACACGCAGGAAACATCTGTTGAGTTTGGGTTTCAAGACACTGAAGTAAAGCTTACCACCACGGTGATGYAGCATATCAAGGCTTAATAAGTCATTATTTGCAGGAACTCAAGGAAAGAACGGATTTTTTTTTTAATTTTTATTTATTTATTTTTTTTAAACAGAAGGCATAAATTTGTCACCTGAAAGCATTTAAAATTCACCTATGCCACACACTGCTCCTGAGTTTGGAAATTAGAGAGGTAAGTTTTATCTGTGACTTTGAATAAAGCTGACAAAAATCAAAGTATGTGAACCACATGAGGCTCTTGAGCAGATAAAACACACATCATTTGCCAGCTGTTCAGACTTTCTTTTGATGAAGAAGCTGCACATTTGCACAGGACATGGAGGAAGTTAATCCCAGACAAGAACAAATAAAGACCATCCTTCTGTATCCTGCAGTTACTCCTAGTTCACCCATCTGCTCCACTGCATACTCCGCAGCACCTGCAGAAATACAGGCAATGCCAGAGCAGCATTTCTAGGGAGGAGAGAAGGCAAGGGCACATTTATAGAGGTGAGGTGTGTGTTAAGAGGGTGAAGGGATGGAGAACCTGGTTTGGGGGAAATGGACAATCATAACAGACGGCTCAGGAAAAGCGTGGCTCTCTGCCACATTAATGATTGCCCATTCCTACTAAGTGATGAGACCCCAGATGGAAACGTTGGTTCGTTCCAAGGTAAGCTGTACCTCAGAAATGCACTAAGCAAACCAGCTCTTCTCAGTCTGCCCACCCCGTAAGCTCCTGCAGTCTAGAAACACCTACCATGACCTCTCTGTCAAACATGCTACAAAGGGACAGTTCTAGCYGCTTGAGGTTGTGATGCTGCAAGTTTTTTGCAAGTCACTGATATTCAAAGCATTCAAGTATTCTCATGTAATTTTTAATCCAAGTTTATAATGAGCAAAAGATGTGGCTTATTTCCAAATCTTTTTCCCATCTTACAAACCAATGTTAAGAATTCATATAYAAGTGAAGTACCTACACAAGTTAAGAACCAATTACCATTGCCCGTATTTGTGAAATTATTGTTCGAATAATACCTTAATTCCAGGGCCCAGTGAGGAACCGAAGGGTTGGCTTTATCTCCTTATCCACATGAGAGGTTCAGTTTAAGAAGATTTCTAAATTTTAATTACAATTTCCTGTTCACAACAAAATATCATACTAAAAAACAAAAACAAAAAAAACCCCAAGGAAAGATAACTACGGCAGAAGCGATGCCCTCTAATACCTACTTACATAAAAGGTTATGAGACAAGATAATGTTTTACGCCTAGGTATTTGAAGATATTTTCAACTCCTCATGATTAAAATCTTCTATCAGCTATACTCTTACAGTCTTAATGTCATGTTTCGATATCTTAACTAGAAACATGAAAAGAAATAGCTCCTTTTGAGCTGACCAAACTATGCCAGAAGAAAAATTCATATACAACTGAAAAGTATGTCTTCTCCTCCCCCCTCCACCCCCCTCCTTCCCATCCCTTCTGAACTGGTCTATACGAAGCATCAATGCCAGAAGTGTATTTTCTGTGCTGTTTGTTGGGGATTATTTTTAAAAGAACATTTTGGAAATTGGGTTGGAAATAAAACTGTGTGTTTGAGTTAACATTTTTCTCTACCCTCATAACTCTAATACATTTTCAAATGCATTGTATTCCAAAATTAAATTTTCTTTTTTCCCCTTGAAACCTTATGCTCCAAGTTTCAGCCCCAAGTGAATTTTTACGGCCAGATTATAACTCCCTAAAGAGTACAATACTAATTTTACAGTTGTAAAATAGGACTTGCAATGGAAATATTGACTCAACTTCTACTGTAGCATAGTAAATACACTGCCATAATGAAACTAAATTGATAAAAGAGCTCACACATTAAATTTTCATTGCAAAACAGCATGAAAGGCTAATTGTTTTAATGAGGAACAAAATGATATGCATCCATTCGCTATTTCAAATCTTTGATCTGGTGTACACCACCACAGGGTTTGGTGTTAAGACTAATCTAGTTCTTATTAATTATAGATTAATAATCTGAAGGAGGAAATATGAAGCAGAAAATCCAGACTGCAACAAGAAATAGCAATTTTAGTCAGCACTGGATAGGGGAGGCATTGTATTCAAGGCTATCTGGCTAAAATGAGGACAACAAACTAAATCAGGTACATGACATCACTGCTCTGTTGATAAAATACCTAAGACTGTGCCTTTCAAAGATCTGGATAGTTGAACAGCTACAAAATGCAACTGTGAAGAATGCATGATACAGTTATTAAAAAGACAGTCACCACAAAGTTGAGGGAGCAAACACAAATGCTAAAAGATCAAAAAAAGCCAAGCATCAAAATTACCTACTTTCTAATTTTGCAGCACTGCAGCTTCAAAAGAACTGCACCAGGTTTTGCTCTGTACACAGAATTTCATTCAGAATTTTCCTCCTCCGCTTGCAATACCTATCTTGATTAAACCAAGTGATACAGGAAAAACATCCAGTGATGTACTAGAAACATCATGCAACAGCCACAGTTTCCCTGACTTTTTTGCAATTGTAGTAAATTGTTAACTGGTTCAAATGCTCTCCTGTGTGCATAAGTGTAATGAACACATTTGAAGCCTTTCTACTGCTTGATATCTAATTTAGTCAACTGCATTCATGCAAGCTGAATATAAAGTAGAATCTTTTCAAGTTGCTGAAATCAGTACTCATTTTATTACAAAGTATGTGATCTGTATAAAGCCAAAAACAAATTTAGTGATCTTTCACTATTTTGAATTCCTTCCCAAATGACAACAGTCGTCTTTCTTGTGTATATAAGGATGTTAGCGATAAGACTTGATTCACACACCAGAAATCCCAGCTTCAGCTCCAGCTCACTTCTATGCACATTGCAGCACTCTCAGAAGAAAGACTCAAGTAACATCCTTCAGATGAAAGAGTTAAGAGACTATCCTCTACTGAGCACACACATTTTGGAATATTGGCTTTAAAATAGTACTGCAAAACTGAAGAAAGGACTTCCTGATCACTTCTATTATAAATACTTAAATGGGACCTTTAGATTCATTTTCCTCTGAAAACCTCAAAGTCTTTTTCATACAGTTGTCATTTCAGGCTCGCATGACCATTCTGGATGAAAATAAAGTACATAACTGAGGCACGGCCACATCTAAAGCACACAGAAACACTTCCAGTGATTTAGGGTATAAAATGAAATGGAATTACACATCCAACAGCACACACAACAAACAGAATRCATTAACTATTAACTAATAAAATGTGGCCAGAATCAAAACCTCACTTAATAAAAGTAACATAATTTTATGTCTCCCCAGTGATATATCCTCACGGCCATCTAGCAATCACTCTGGGATCTGAGTTTAATGCTTCCTCAAGGTATCACTCTCAGCYGTCAGCATCAGCTCCTACTACATCTGCTGGGCACACTAAACCTCCTAATCAAATGGTGACCCAAACCCAACATTTCCACTTGGGAGTTGTCAGTAAAAGAAGATAAAACTACAAGAGTCTTAAAAAAACAGCTGATGAAAATTAAGCACTGAGCAAACCTACATTTGCAAAGTCACTTTTTATGTGCTTTGAAAAAAGAAACCATGGCAGCTTTACTCAACTTAGCAAGAATACAAAGTTTAAAGGCACATCCTGGTTGATCTTAGTTTCTGGCTATTTCCAGTCAGCCATATTACATCATTTCATTCATTATCTCTTGAAAAATGCAACTCCTCTTGAAAATTAATTAGCTTTTCCATCACTGTTCCTGCTGGGAGGTTATTCAAGAACCTCACGCTTTTGATAGTAACACGACATTCTTTTAGGCTTCTGCTTTCATTTTGGAATGAGAAGTTTCTAACTTTGTTTTCCTCTTCTATTATCGCATGCTCTCAATTAGTTTATTCCCCTCCACTCTTCTGCTGCTTAACTCTCCTGCAGTAAACACACCTGCAACACAGCACACTACAAAGGCCACTGAGTCCCTTCCTTCATTTATTTAGTCTCATAAAACAAAAGCTGTTTTCACTCACTCTCATAAAATAGGCTATGCATTCCTTTGATCATCCTGGCAGTCCTTCTCAAGGATGACAAGATACAGGACGGAAACGTTATTGCATAAAAGTAGAGAGAATTGTTCATTATTAGTGAAGATATGGGCATACAGTCAGGGTTCATCTGAATTTTTTTTCCCTTCCCCTCTAAGCACCCCTATCAAAATACAAACAAAACTAAATTAGGAAAAAATCATTTTGACAAAGACTTAAAACCTCCCAAGAAGATGACTATTTATGTATCAAAATTCTCTAAAGAACGTTATTATATAATGTTAACACATATTACAAAAGCATGTTGATCATTTTTACTTGGAGTCAACAGACAGTTTTAGACCCAAACACAGTAGTAAACCTATAATCATACATGTACACATGCAGTAGAACTCACTGGAGATACAGGCAGCTTTGTATCTCAGCCTGATAATCAATCCCCTGTTAGCTGTTCAGATTTTAGAGGGCAGCAATAGCCACTTTCTTCCTTGGGGACACTGCAGGCTGCAGTATGCAGCCCAGCCCTTCCCTGACTACTGATCAGATGAATGGGACATAGCGGGAGGTCTGCTGGCCACCACCCGTCAAACTGCCCACAAAAACCAACAGCCAGTTCTGCAGATTGGATTTGATCTTCCCCGTGTCGAACTCGAGCACAGAGTTCTTGAAATCTACAGTAATGGAGTTTCTGTTACCTAGCTTTTGTGCAACGGACCATTTCCGCACAAAAAAAGTCAGAAAACAAAACAATGAGTCCATTTAATAACCTCTAAATGTCCGCCGTGATACAGAAGGAAATGGTGGGAAAGCAAGCAACAGATGCAGATATTCTGGCCATAATTTGTGAAGTGTTTGTGGAAATTTTGCAGCTTTTTTTTTTTTTTCTCCATTCAGCTTTAGTACTATATTACACCCAGCAAAACATCATAATATTTACATATACTGTAATAATATTTATATATACACTGAAAAGAAACAGCATTATCTAGGTACTACAAAAAGAGTGGTGGGGGAAAGGGTGCTTAAACATATACAAGATAACCAAATACCTTAGAATGGAAGTTTTAAAGCATCCTTGTATGAGGATAATTCTATCCATATGATGGAGAACAAATCATAGCAAAGTTTGCTTCAGCCTGCTACAGACCCATTTCAACCAAAGCCTAATCTTTTAAGTTCTGAAGTATGACTGAAAGTGCAATTTCTTAATTAYGATTTTTTTTCCCCTAGATCCTGGCCTAGAAAATGGTAAGTTTCTAGAAATTATTTATTTTTGTTTTATCAAACAGAAAATCTGTCAAGACTTTTTGGATTCTTCTAGATTGAAAGAGGATTAAGGAGGAATTAAGAAAAAYGTCTGAAGAATGTTCTTTCTATGTAAGAATATCTTTATTCGTACTTTGGAAACAAGAATTTCGAAAGGTTTCTTCACATCTACCCCACAGAACTTTATTAAGTGAGGATGAAAAAGTACTTGGAACTGCTCTTGGACTTAAAGTTCAGAGATGAGAAGATAAGGTGTGAGATGTACAGATCGCATGGAAAAAGTATCTAGAAATCCTAACCCTCCTCTTCCAATCCCTCGCCCTCTGCTGTCTGAAAAAAAAAAAAAAAACAACAACCCACTTCATCCCCCAAAATAGAAGGAGAAAAGAAGGAACGGGCTTAGAACTGGTATTCTTGGCTTGTAAAGCACAAGAAGAACAACAATGAAGTGTCTTCCTATGGCTAACTTTGAAGTCAGCATATAGCCCTCAACAGCTTTTTAAATTTAGAGATGAAACAAGGGGTCTGAATAATACAAACCTCCTTTTCTGTGGCTATTTTTTAACATTTATGTTCAGCTATTTATAAATTAAATCAACTTTGTTCTAATTTAGCAAAAAGTTTATGCACATGTGCAATATCAAGTTGTATTTCTCGCAACTTTTCAGCAAAGCTCTTAATTTTGATTTTCAATCCACATTAAGCACATGCTTATAGGCTTTGATAAATAGGAACACAGTTTTATGTATGCTTACAAGTAAGCATAGTTAAAAAAAGTTTTGTTGAATATGGTCCTCGGTCAGAAATTATGTATGAATTAAAGGAACAGGAAACTCTTTACCTAAGCTGCTACTCACAGACAATTGCTAGATCCAGTTCAAAGGACCGGGCATACTATAATATCCTCGCATGGCTATATTCAATAATTGATTGTGGCAAATGGTGTTCATGATCAAAGAGACTGCAGTCAGCACAATTCATGTAATGGTTTTCCTGAAGGATGTTTGTTCAGATGTGAAGGCTGGAAATAGTGTATCATTCAATGGATATCAAAAGGAGGGCTCCCCTCAGCCTGCCTGAGGCATGATTCAATTTAATGCTCGAGAAAAAAGAAAACAGAGACAGTGAGCCAGTAACATTTCCTGAAGGAGATCTTCTTTGACAGGCTTGGCAAGAACATTTAATATCTTTTTTTTTTCTATTGTTGTTTTTATTGTCCAGAATCTATACTAGGTCTTTAAGACTGCAAGTCTGCACATGAAGGACAACATAACTTTGAATACTTGCACTGGGGAACAGAGGGATGCATCATGTTACTTGTATTTCATCTGCAGATAATCACCTTGTCTTTTGAAAAACATAGATGTGCACTCATCAGCAGAATTATCTATACATGTGCTGCATTCAAGAACGGCAGTAATACCAACAAATCCTCCATGCACAAGGTAACCTTGGGTTTCTCCAAGAAGTCTGCAGACTGGAACAGCTAATAGCTACAGCCTTGAGTACTCCACAAAATGCAAATGATGAACAGGAGGCCAATTTACATATGGAAATGGAAAAGCAATATAGATTTATAAATAACAATGACAATAAAGAACATCTAATTAGAAGTTATGCACCCTAYGGATATGGGTATGTCTATACTTGGCAAAGCAAAGTAATATAAAAGTACCCAATTCCAGATGCAGTTTGGTTGTGGTAATGCAGACCTTTTATATGGTCTGCTTTATACTATGCTACATACATACATACATCTACTGCCATTACCCAAAGAACTTGTTTAGCTGCGTAGGCACGTGCTGAGATAACAAAAAATATGTAATGTTTTAGGGTGAAAAAGGGGATGTGAAGATGTTACCAAGTGCTTTTCCTTTAGTATTCTCTACTACATAAGTTAAGCAAGTCCCAGGAAAAGTGAGATCAGCTATACACCAGATAGATCATACCTCTGTGGTGGCCTTTGAAACAGGAATTGTGAGCTATCCTCTTCTACAAGTCCGGTGCAGAGCAGATGGAGTTTTTAATGACAAGAATTTGCGGTACTTAAGCAATTCTGAAAATTCTGGCTAACACGTAACAAATTTCTGGGAACTAATCTTTTTGAGAATGTTTTCCAAATAAGTTTGAGACCTTTATTAAGAAGCATTCTGGTAATTAATGACCTCCAAGACATCATCCTGACTTTACAGGACCTTTTCCTAAAGGACAGCATGAAGAATATTACAGTATCAAAGTACCAGAAATGGATGGACTTTAATCCACCTCAGTTTTTTGCTAAATGCTTTTAGTAGTTAGCAGAAGTGTAGCATCTGCTTTCAGAGCAGAACGCAGATGCTAAATTCTGCTATGTTTAACAAAGCTACATTAGAGATTCTTTTAATACGTTATCACACTTCTAGTGGCATCCTGCAGTATAATACAATTTACAGCAGAGAAAGAATATGATCATGATTAAATCTACTGATTAAATAAATTTATCATAATTAGAAAGACAGAATAACTTACATGACTATTAATTAACTAATTCCCTGAAGGAAGAGAATATTTCTATATCCTAAGAGATCTCATTGCTTCTATGGAAGGCTTTACTGTATTTTCAATTAAGTCGGTCTGGTCTGTAAGATACTCTACTTTTAATGCTAAGGCCAATGGCAGCTTGTGTTTTTAAATGTGACTACATCTGCCACTGTTAATTACTGAGGCATCTGACCCCTGTATTGAAAAATAAGAATGCTACGATGACTTTAAAGCATCGAAAAGCTACTTGCCAGAAAACCATTTCCTTGTGCAATACAGCAAGTTTTCTGATCCTAAAAGAGGCTGTATTTAATCATGGCAGACAACGAGAAAAGAATTCTGCAGCAGATCTTAGTAGCAATCTAAACAAAAATATAAACTGTTGGATTCATAAATGGCTACATATGAATTTTGGCACCAGGAGACCTGTAACAGAGTTGTTCAACAGGTGCTTCCTTCCTGAAGCAACAAGTCATGCTGTTTGTAGAAAGAAGACAATATAAGCTGTTCTGAGTCAAACTGAGGTATTAGTCCTATGCCTCTTGTGCCTGAGACTTGCTAGTAATTTTAATTTTTAATGAAAAAAATCAGTGCATTTTGATTTAAAACAGCAAAAGAGAAGAGCATAAAAGAACAGCACATTTTGAAAATGCAAACGTTGAATCATTAGCAATGCCTATGCAGTTGAAAGATCGGGAGTACTCAATGATTTTATTAAGAAAACCTTATACAATTAGATAATAGTAAGTCACTGCTTTAATGCTAATGATAAGAAAAAGAGATTACAAGAAATAACTTTCTTTGAACTCTAATAGGAAAAGGAAATGGAAACAATCACAGACTGGAAAACCCAGAACATATGGGAGAAAAGAGAGAGGGAATCATTACTAGCAGAGACAATAAAATTGAAATGTTTATATAAATACAAATCCCAGAATAAAGCTACCAAACAGGTAAGTACACATAATACAAAAAGGAAGAGACAGCTGTCATTAGCAAAGGTACCAAAGCAGAACTTTACTAGCACAAGTAAAGATACAGTAACACCATGAAGTGTGGCGGCACATTAGCTATATCCAAGATGTCTCTGAGCAAGATGGGATGTAACAAACAAACAAACAAGAAATCCCCAAACAAAAACCAACCACACAGCTAGCCCCGACTCAGCAAGACTTTTACTACCTCGGAAGGTCAAACCCTACCTTAAGAGAGGCAGCAAAATGTAAATTGGTGTAACAGAAGGGAGGACAATATAAAGAAATATGAATAGCTGTTTCTACATCTTCTATGCATAATTTGATCACTTCAGATCATGTAAGAATATAAACACAAAATTAAAGCACTGATCTAATGTTTTCTGTAGTATTTTCTCAATTTAATACAATAACAAAACCAGAAAGTCTGTTGTAGCAACAAAATGCCATTTCAAAGTGCTGTTCTTACTCCATGCTTGCTTGAACTTTACTCCACTTTGTATACATTTAAGTATGTTAACTACTTTTTAATACATATGAAATTGTTATACTTACTACACCCCACCACAGGGCATCTGCATAGCTGCCAAACTCTGTTTCTCCAGAATCATTTACAGCATCTTTTTCAGCCAGGTACACAAAATAAGAGGAAAAAATCAGGCCCAGAAAMCCAATGTACAATGTCGTTATCAGCTCCTGCAAACAGAATCAAAATAAGAACATCATAATGTTGCTGAGAGATTTAAATTACCTGTCACTGATGTTTTTGGAATAAAAATTGGAACAGAGTTAATTTCAGCAATTTATAAACATGGACAGACTGTCAGCTGTGCAAATTAACCAGCATGTACCCAGTTCAATGAGCAGAGTTGACAGTAGCTGATGACTTGGCCCAGTATGCACATTTCAAACACAGTGTCGAACACAACTGCATGTCCATCACTTGCAAATACGATGGATCAACTTTTTGATAATCAGAAATTGGTTGGGTAAATTTTTCAAACAATGTCACATTGAAAACAACTCTGGAACTTAGATATATTTCTTTAGAAATATTCAGACTCACCTTCAAAAGTCTCATCTTCTGTGGTTAAATCCACAGAATTAAATTACAGGCCAGAAGTCTGACAAAACTTAGGTGAACATTTTTATCTTTTAGGAACTTTTTGTCCTTTGAACAGGGTAGGACAAACAGATTTAGATGAAATAAAATGATTGCCTGTCTCCACATTAAATATATTTGACATCAGCAGCATGCCTGCATACATGCTGTTCTGAATGCAAGGACTTTTGCATCGATGATTACGAAGTTCCTCAGAGTACTCCAACTTACTTGTCTGTGTATGAAAACTACTGATCCCAACAGCCTCCACGTCCCACCCTGACGGTCAACATGCAACATTCGCAAAATCTGCAGAAAACGGATGCCCCTGGAATACAATTTTTAAATGAATGAATCAGTGAAGAGGCTAACAATAGAAAGAAAAGAAAACAAAAACAAAGTGGGGAAAGGGAAGTCTGTCTCTTCCAAAGAAAACCTGCTCTAGCTGATCCTGCTTTGAGTGGGGGGGGTTGAACTAGACGATCTCTAGAGGTCCCTTCCAACCTCTATTTCATGATTCTGTGATTCAAAAGACTATTTAAAAGGTGACAGACAATATTTTATGGTAGACTTAGCTCTTCTCTTTTCATCCCATTCTCCCATCTTCCATCCAGTTGTTATTTAGACAGCATGGGGAGGTTGTGCAGAAGGAGATCGGACCTTCAAATACATGGTTGGTAAGGATAACTAAAGGATTCAAGATTTTCGGACACAGACAGTGAATGCTCTAGAAGCAATTCATCAGCTCTTATTTGACCTGCTCACCAGGAGGGGAAACACATACAGAAAAGCTAACTAAAGATGTGAATTCCTCACCTTCGGAATCTAAGTCGTTCATTCAAATTAGTAACAATTTGAGTGGAATGAGTAACAAATTTGAGTGGAATAGTATTTTAAGATATTCTTTTAATGAGAGAATCACTGCAAGCCTAGTGTGCAGAGCACAGTACACTGCCCTGTACTCTCTCATTCAAGAAAATCTAGTAGCTTGATCTTTCTGAGCTCAAGGTAGGTTCAATCAATCAAGAATTCACAATGACTAACCCCAGGCATTTTGAAGTAGCAGCTTGAAAAAAAGTCATAAACATGAAGTACGAAAGAGTAACTATAAAACCAATCCAAGAGACTTAATAAGATTACTCTGTTTCACATCCATATATGATTAGTGATCTGTTTTGTTACATGAACGTCAGAGGAGTGACTGGTTTCCACCTGTAAGAATTGTCATAGGAGACAAAAAAAGAAAAGATAAAACCTTATTCAAACTGACAGCACTATTTTCTTTTATTGAGTATAATTACCTGATAGCTGAGGTTGCAAAGACTTGACCTTTAGAGCCCACACAAAGAACTATCATGGAAGCAACAACTACAATTAAATCTGGAAAATAAAAGTCAATTGCAAAAATGAGTTAGTGGTATCTTTCAATACTTCTGCAAAACTGTTACTAGAACCAATGCTTATATTAAAGCTTTGAATCTTGAAATACGGGGGTTTATATCAAGAGACCTCCAGTGTAACAAATAAGGAAAATATAATTGTATCATATAATAGAAAGGTTAGGATATGTCTGAGATGGCCACATTCTAGATGAGTGACAAGAGTGATATGAGTTACTATAAAACAGCCTCAGCAGACTGGGTTATACATTAGGTATAACCTGCGAGGAATTTTACCAGTTTCTACCTATTATCTCTTCTATTTTCTCTGGTGCTTTAGAAACTGTTTTATTATTGGCAGAGGTTTGGGATTTTATTTCCCAGCAGTCCTTGATTTTATATAATTTCAACTGTCCAGGTCTAAAAGGGCTAGAAAAATTAAAATCAGCACGTGAGTCTCGTTTACATTGTTAGTCATTGCCCTAGGACAGACACTAAATCTCTCTGCCTCAGTCCTAGCTAAATTTTGGAAAGGAATTCCATATTTTGGAAAATAAAAGTTTTTTGCTACATATCTGGGAAAGGTGAACTTTGTTTTGCTTCCCAAACTGAAAGCAATGTGAAGATGCTTCAGAATCTGTACTGCCCTAGGTCTCAAGAGAAATGGATTTGTGGATAGAGTGCAAAGAGGCAGCCAAAGCCATTTTATACTTTCAGTAACATCTGAGATACATTTGCTATTTATATATATATATGCATAGAGAAGCTAAACTGAAGAATTCTATGTTTGTAAAAATACCCAAGTACAACATTTTATAATTTACAGTCAGAAAAATTGTACACCATTTATGAAGAACAGAATCCCCTGCTCAACAACAAATAGTATTGTTGAGGGAGGAAATAACTGTCACAGATCAAAGGCTACTATGCATGTATAACAACAATCCACTTCCCATACAATATAAACAAACTAGAGAAATCAGGTAAGTGCTTCAGGGCACGAGTCCTTACACAACACTTACAATATTGGCTAGCAAAATACAGCTTGATTTGGATGGTTACATTTCTTAAAACAGAAATTGTTAAACTCTGGACAAGCATTCTAAAAAAATAATAATAATAATTATGGGTTGTGACATATACAGAATAAAGGATGCAATTTCTAAGGACACTGATGTCAGTTAGGAAGCCAACTGCACTGAATGTCAGTGGGAGTCAGGTGCCCATTTCCAAATGCATCTTTAAAAATCCTATTTTAAGCTAATAGGTACACACATTACTAACAGCACACCTGTCATGCTCCACCATGTAGTGGGCGGCTAAATTAGGGAGCCAAATAAACTCATATTAAAATATTCAAATGGATGTTGGAAAAAGAGGCCTTTCAGTATCTTTAAAAAATAAAGTTGTAGCTGTTATACAATGTCTGGGATGCTGAGGTCGCAGGAGACAGGACTGTGGTCAGGACTTATTTCTGGCAAAGCTTCAGATCACTTTTGAAATGAAAACACTCTGCTTTTCTGCAAAAGCAAACCAAGCTACATTTGTTTTCAAATGACAGTGCCACAGATTCCTGAAAGGAAATTCAGATGTACATAAATACTAATGACAAGTCTTCTTGCTCTAACTTGGCTACAACTGCTATGGAAATTCCATTTCTCTAAATCTTCCAAGGATGACTTTTACCCAGTGTTTATGACAACTCTGCAAGCCAGGCATACTCACCAATGATCGAAATAGGCTTCCTAGCAAAGCGAAGCCTTCCCCATATTCCAACGTATTTACTGCGGCATCCTGCTGACCATAACCGAACCACATATTCTGTTCCAAAGAATACCACTAATACAATTTCCTAAAAAAACAGACAGGGAACTAGGTTAATTTTTTACTGTACATCTTTCATCTTTTTTCAGACTGTATTAGGCAAAGATAAAATAAAATGGAAAATTTGGAAGGCAAAAAAAAAAGTTAACTATGCTAAAGTGAACTAAAATAACACAGGAAAACTGGTAAGCATAAAGAAATAAAAGATAAAGAGCAAGTTTAAATACTATAATTGCATGCAGTTTGGCTCATCTACACGTGCTAAAACTTAAACCATTCTGCCAATTTACTTGGCCTCTGTAACTCAAACAGAAAGTGTCCTGATGGAGCCAAAGAAAACAAGCAGAGCCTGTGGTCCGCAGATGAGGATTCTGTTAGCTTGTTTCATTTCTCTAAGAGGTGTGCTATGCCTTCCACCTGCAATAGCAGTTGAACCAACCACTTATTTATACTTTTCCAGTCTTCATTTAATCCCACATGGATTAAAGTAACATTTCTGGCACTGTTACTGACATGTCAGCTTCCAGATGCATTGAAAAGATGGGGAGAAATCATGCAAGCCTTTCCTATCAATACCAGGCACTGCTGGTATTGAGCTGTGTGTTCACCACAGACCTACATCAAGGTATGACTTTGGAAATGTGTGCAAAGAGTCATAAATGTCAAAGACATCTGACATCCCTCTTGATCAGAAAAAGGTACAATTATGTCAAACTTGAAGCTTAGATACTCAGATAAACCTTGGTTTTCTAAAGACTGGTTGACCATGGCATCTTCAGCATAGTTTCTTCAAGTATCAAGTAGGTGCAATGCTTCCTTATAAGCCATACTCAATTAATAAGTGGTCACATTCCCTACCAAAGCCAACAGGGAAAACTACTAATTGGAACGGTAACTGCAGCTTGTAACCGAAAACACACGACACATGGAAATTGTAAAGCAGAGAAGCTAATCGTAAGGTATCACAGTTAGAAAGGATAATGCAGATTAAGAGAACAAGCTGCTCATTACATAGTGATTTAATACAAAGAGCAACTGTCGAGAAGATGACATGGTGGCAAATTAACATTTTATCCAGTATTCTCACATTTCTGCAGTATTCACTGCTGTTTTTCATGATAGTAAATGGGACTCAAGATGGCAGCCACACTTATTTTCTAAATTAACTGAAATACTCAAGATGCAACCCTAGCCCAATCAAGACCAATGAGAGTCACACTATCAGCTTCAAAAATGCATGGGACCTTGCCCTGAACAGTCAGCAAAATAACAGGGCTGTAGACAATAAAAGGAGGGGGGGAAACTGTTATGCATCAATTATTTCACTATAATCTTTCTGTGGCTCAAACTCCAGCCTTCTGCTGGCATAATGAACTGCTCACTTCAGGGCGCTGCACTGTTCAAGTGAGACTCTGCGACACTTCTGAAAAGCTGGGAGAACATTAGCCAGGACTTACTTTCTTAGCTTTGACAGTCTCATAATCTGTGCAAGATGACGTCAGATGCAGCCGAAGAGCTGTCACAACTGTTTATAGCCACTGCACTCCAATTAGATTTCCAAGATGTAATGAAACCATCCAGATCCTTGGTTGTTATAAATATGAAACTCAAGCCCTTTGGCCAGCCAGGAATCTCTTCCACAGCTTGCTTCCAAAAGGAACCCTCAGAACCCTTCAGGATTTTTTTACCTGGGGTATTATTAAATATTTCTCAGTGAAATAAAGTGACACTTACAAAATCTAAAGAAAGACCACTTGTAGCAGATACTTTAAGGAAAGATCGTGTCTTATGAAGGAAGCTTCGCATGCAGTGAAATTTCCCCTTTATTCAATTTCATGTAATGCCATTTAGGAACCCGCACTGAATCACGAAGTTAAGAACGCTGCTTCGCATGCAGTTCTGCTAAAATATTAAAACAAAATAAAGCATCAGAGGCTGTCTTTCCTAATCAGGAGATTGTATTCATTCCTAAGCTATATTCAGTAAACTCTAATATCCAAATAACACTTCTGCATGCAGAAGACTAACACATCTTGTTTCACCACTCCTATGAAAGTAACTCCCTCAACAACAGACAACAGCAAACTCGCAGGGAGCAAGAAGTGTCCTTCGTTCCAAATACGTAATTTGAGCAAGTGATGTATGGCCTCACATCATACATGTTGGTAGAGACAATACTGGTGAGATGTCCTCAAAAGCAGATTACCAAAAGCAAAACAAAACAAAATTCTTGAAAGGAAAAGCAAAAAAAACACAGAAAAGTTAATGTTTTAGTGCAAGAAAACAACATACAGTGCTCTGACCAAAAAACTGTGGGCTTGTCAGGATCACAGTTTCATTTTTACAGCAAGAATGTAAAAAGTTGAAAGCCTGGATTGTGCTTCAAAAAAAAGAAAAGTGTGTATTCTCTGGGCAGGACATTTGCATGAGAGTTGTGTGTGTATGTTTTAAAGCCCCGCCATGGTTCATTGGGTAGCAGGAACACTGTCAAGTATGCAAATGTGGGCTGTCCCAAAGACAACRCGACAGACATGCAGTCAATGGTTACTGTCATCCAGTTCTTTGCATGACACGCAGACAAGCTTAGAGAACATTTATTGTTCTATAGACTCCAGTGACTGGAGGGAACGACCAGTCGGCTTACACCAAGACACATTTTTCACTCCTGACGTTTTGATAAAGGCTTATTGACCTAAATGAGACCCAAGTTATTCAGGGAACATCAGGGGTGAAAGTGCACAAGCTGTTCTTCATGGTCATACACAAAACCGCCAGGTATCCATTAGCAACTGGCAAATTCCGCCTCCTCTGCCCGTGGCTGTGTGACAGACAAAAGCGTTTTTAATATCTTGCATTGCATAAGTCTAAAAACTAATCTCTGTGGGGAGAAGGAAGCTGATGAATTTCTGTCAGTACATGTTTATATTAGTGGCCAGACAGTTGCAGACAACAATTAAAAAAAAAAACAACATAGAAAACATTATGCTTACATGAGTTACTGGAATATTCCCTGTATTATCCTTATCAGCAGCTAAACATCAAATTTTGCATAAACTGGAAGGATGGCAACTTGGTCCATAGTTCATTTATGCTGGTGGTAATTAGGGGTAATTCCATTTAATAAAAGGGTTACACTGACAGAAAGCAGCTCTGTCTCACACCTGAGAATTTCAGCAAATCTCAGTTGCGCTACAGATTAATTTGGTCCGCTGTTTCCTAGATACTTTCTCCTAATTGCCTGCCTAACATGTACCTACCAAGTGAACTATATAAAAGTTTCTGTGCTTCTCGAAATGAATCAGCTAGAATGACATGTGGTTTCAGGAAGACTTAAAATAAGTCGATACAGGAAAATGGAAGGATAAAGCGCTGAGCAGACAAAGAAGATGCTTTAAAGAATGAGTGAAACAAGAAACAAAGCAACATTCAGCACAAGGGAAAAATTAAAATACAGAGAAAATAACTGTCTGCAGAACATCGGTTTGGGGGAGATTAGAGCTCAGTAGAAGTTTTCTAGCTTAAAATCACATAGGCACAGAAACTGCATTGTGCAAGGACCCACTCAATCCTTTGCAACTTAATTCTGATCTTTCTACACCAAAATGAAAACAGAAATACTACACTGAGATAAAAAACAGATTATTATACTGCCATGAAAAAGAGTCCTTTGAGATGCACAAGCCACGCGTACAGTCACACTGTGGGCATACAGGAGCCTCCTTGCTTAAGGACACAGACATTCTCCTTTGAATTACTGACTTGTGCATGGCACCCTCACTTCTGCCATCCCTCCTGCTCAGCCCGCAGGCACATGCTTGATGTCATCTTTATTCGCTTTCGGCCACATAATCCCAACACAGTTGAATGCCAAATAAGCTCTAGATGAGAACGTAGAGAAGATGAACATTAGATATACACGTAGACAGCTTTTCTTGAAGAACTCAGTCAGCGTCAGTAAGTCTCCACCTGTGAGTGACTGACCACAAGTAAATTTACAGTGCTTTCAACTCCAAGGAACAATCCTTGCACAGGATTGTTCTACCAAGACAAGGAAATGGGACTGTCATGACAAGCCTTGGGCATTTCCGCTGTAGTGCAGTGCTTGATGAAACTCTAATAGACCTCCAGGTAGCCATTTAGTAGATGTCAAGGACTGAAACATTTCTCATAAAGACCAGTCAAGTATCCTGAATACTCACTGGTACAGGAGTATGGTTACTGAAGGGGAAGCCATCCCAGGAATCACATGATTGGTTTTCAGTGCATCTTCCTACTCATTTTCACAGTTTTGGCATGGAAACAGCAGTTTCTTCAGATCAATCAGTTACTACATAAACAGCTTTTGGAATTGTTTCAAGTGTAATGACAATAGCCATCAAAATATAAAAACCCTCATCAGCCTTCAACAGGTATGACAAAACTTAATCACCTGGCTAACATAAAACTCTTGTCAGCTTCCAAAGAAACATAGGCTCGATCCACATCCTGAAAAGCACATACACGTGCTATCTGTCATTACTTCTGGTATCTCCACAGTTTCCATGCAACAGTGATGGCTTCATAAGCAGCCCACACAGGGAACAAATAGAAGAGGGCACAAAACCCAGCTTTGATGAAAAGCCCAAGAATTARGTCTGATTTACACTGAGGAACTGGATCTGCTATCGGTAAGGGCAGTTTAACTATCCCCCTGAGGAATTTCTGACCTACGAGGTAAAAGAACACCAAAGTCCTTTCCATCAGAGGACAATGGGGAAAAGCTGCTTATAAAAAGGACTGTGCCTGAGTAGAAGGAGGGAAGAGCCTTCTTCAGTTATGTGACAGGAGAGACAGAACCATGGAAACAACAGCCTTAACATCTGGTTTATTGTGCTAATAAAAGCATCTTGGAAAGCCCTTCCTCTACTAATAAGGACTGCCCCCCCCCACTCTAGATAAGAAAAGGTATGATCCAATGTTGAGAGCTATCCAGCATCCACACTGTGGGATGAAATGCATTAGCAGCTCCAAAAGGAAGAGCAGAATCCCTAAACTTAGCTGAAACAGATGAAGTAGATTTGGGGGTTTAATTGTTTTATGCAGTTAGAGAAATTAATGGCTTGGAAAGAAACCCTTGACACTGAATGGATCATGACACTGTAATGGCAGTTATTCAGGAGATAAGGAAATCGTCTCTGGAGGCTAGGAAAGCATTTGCCTAGAGAAAATCTAGCCTGAGGCCTAGCCTGTAGATCTGAAAGGTGTAACTGGTCATGAAGCATCACAAAAGTTGATGCAGCCATTTGGTCTGGAAGGACTAAACAGGGTTATCTGAAACCTGCTTTGAACAAGAAGGTCTTTACTTCTACAGAGTCTAGACTTTTCTCAATTAACTCCAAGAATGTAGGAGTGAAATGCATCTTTTAGGTAATTACCTTGAATTCTAACTTTCTGAAGAAAGGCAAGGTGGTTTGAAGACACTGGAGAACCTATTCTTCCAACTGAACTCTAATCAAGCAGTCATTCTGATATGAGCAGAAAAAACATCCTATTCAGCAGGTACGGTTTGCTACTACTGTTAGTGAACTCAGTGTCAAATAGCAGGATTTGTTGTGGTCCTGTCAAACAAAGCGCATGTATTTCTTTCATGAAAATACCCAAATGTAAATATTAAGTACCTGACAGGGTGAGCAGTACAAACTTGCCATCTTCTCAGAAGAGTAAGATGATGATGGTCATAGTGAACTTTAAAGTTCTGAAAAAATCATTGAGCATCTCTGCATCCAAAGTGAGTCCCCCCAGTCTTTCTTTTCTTGAGATTAAAAATAAATAAATAAAAAGGCTCTATAATACATTCTTTCTCTGTAGTGTTCAGCAGTCTGTTCTTTAGCCCAAAATTTTAATGAGGAGTTTACTTCCTGCCTTTCTTTCTCTGAAGATTTTGGGGAGAAGAATCCTTAAAAAAGACGCTCGGGATAAAGGATGCGGGGCAACAAGAAAGCAAACCATATCACCATATGATTCTGACTGGCTGTTAAAGATCAAGAATCAAAGACGATATACAGCTTATTCCCTATTCTTTAAAGGTGCCTGCTCTTCGAGGGAAGGGAGATAACAAGCACAGGAAAACAGGAGGCACTGATGAGGGGGTTATCTTGAGCCTCTTAAGCACACGTTTGCACCATTAGAATTTCCTGCCATCCCAAAGGTTTACTGGCAATATGACTCCTACTCATCTCTGGCATATTCCAAGTTCTATTATGCTGTCCACATTAGAAGCATCAACCACCACATTATTCCTATGATGACAACCAGGTCTTTCAGATTCTGGCCTCAAGGATGGTAAAGTTCCTATGAATTCCTTTAAACAATGAAAAAAACCTCTCCCCTAACTTTATAGGCATTGCATACCAACCTGCATTACCTTAGCTTAAGGCATTCATGGATCCAGCTTGCAGCCTCAAAGATAACAGCCCTGAGTGCTGCAGAGATTCCTGTGAGCTGATTAGCTCTGATACCTATTTGTAAGGCAAAGCAGTGGAAGACCTCTGCTACAGAGCTTGTGCACCAACAGTAGTCAGCGAGGGTAACCTCCTCTCAATCTACAGCAGCGCTAGTGCACTGAGGACAGTGGGAATGGTTAATTCAGAATTCTTGACAAGGAGGTTTCTGAAGCAGCCAAAAGAGGGGACAGGAGATCAGCTGATGCTAATGCAAAGTGATGAACAGGGCACTTGCTCTCAACCAAGGGGTCTGAAATCACAGGAGCTGGATTGGGCAGGAGAAAAACAGGCTCAGCATCTTCACAAGCAGGGAGTCAGCGTATGCTCTACAGCTATTGTAAGGTCAAAAAGCAGGAATACCTCTCTCTTGCAGAGTGAAAGGCCACACGTATGCTCAGAGAATGGTAGCATGCAAAAAAAGAACCAGTGCAGTCTACGTACTAGTTTGAAGTGAGCTCGAGTCTACTTCACAGAACACTGTTCACCTGACACATCAGGGCTTGCAAAATGCCTCAGGCAGCACTTGTGTATAGCCTGGGCAAGCTATGCAAATTAACAGCATCGAAGGCAACTGTTTCTTCTAATCTCACTCACTTTGTATAGGGAGGTCCCTCTTTGTTCTATTGAGAAAGGCAGGATTTTTTTCCTGAAAGCCGTACTGTGTTCTCTGAGATATACAAAACAGCAAAATCAGATGGCCTAGGCAAACAGGCAAAGATAGACACAAAACTCAATAAAGTAAAAATCCCAGTTTGATGAAGTATCAATCAAAAACAAAAAGGTAAATTGTTTTTCATATATAAACACTTACTGAGCAACAGCAAGTTCCCAAAGCGCTATTTAGGACTGGTAATCTTTTCCCTACTTAGTCTTCTCACTTCCAGAGATCTTACAGGCAACCTTTCCAAGTTCAAAACAGTAATGTTAAGTTTAAAAAAAATGTTTAAAGCCAAAAGATTTAGTGTCTCATGCTGAGCCTTTATTTTAAAAGGCCTTAGGCCTTTTGTGAACAGTCTTTATCTGGCATATTTAGCACCGAATGATTAAACAGGCAATGGAAAACAAACAAAAAAAAAGGTACTAATATCACACTTCTGCCTTCAGAGCCCATAATTAATCCTAAGTTTTTACTGGACATCAGTAAAGTTCCCTTATTAATGTTTTAATGTTTTTAATTAGGATGAAACAATATTTACATAAACCATTCATCTGTTTTAAAAAGGGAAGCTTACTATGAGACAGAATTAGAAAAGTTGATTGTACTGAAGCTTTCCTATTTTCCCTTACCCAGGGCCGAGAGCACAGAACAATAGCACTGGGACCCATAAAGAATACTGCAGGCCTGCAATTTTAGGCTGAGATTTTCCAAAGGCTCCAAGCAACTAAATCCTACTGAATTTCAATAGGAGTTGGGCACCTAACTCCCTTAGGTGCATTTAAAAAGTCTTTACTTGATTTCCGTAGCTCTCTTCTCACTGGAGGTTTCAGCCAAATCCGAACGAAGGCAGTAGAAGTTTTTCCACTGACTACAAAAGGCCTCAGATGTCGCTAGTATAACTTTTGCGCATTAAGGCATGGTCTCAGAGCACTGGTGTATTAGACCAGCTTTCCACACCATCACTCCTGCACAAGTCTCTTCATAATGCAAAGTCTTCTTTAGCTTTTGAGCTTAGTTGCTGATGATATCCACCAAGAATTTGCAGATTAAGCTGGGCTTGCACATTTAGTATACCATGCTTATTTTAGTGTGGAGTTTCTCCCCCTCCATAAAGTATTCTAAAGAACTAGAATTTAAACGCAAAGTATTTGGCAAGAGAGAAAAAGCTTTAACACTCAAACATTAGTCCCAAGATGATAAACATAACTCTTTTCTGTTTATTTCATGAACCTGTTATTCAGGGCTTCATAAAAGTCTCTAGAAGGAATTCATAGAGGGCCCTCCCCTTCAAAGTGAAAAATCTTCTGGCTTCTGTCTAATACAGTATATACTTAATTTTATATCTCACTGAATTCAGAACTATTCACCTACTTAAGTTTAAACACAGTTAAGTGCTTTTGCTGGACTAAAACCACAGTGTGCTCATCATCTTGCAAGACCAGCTGCATAAAGTTTAAATAGAATGCAGTATGTCACTATTTGAATCAAAATCAGAATTTCCCTCTATTTCAACCTATTCATTCAGAAAGCAATGAACATGCACGTTCATATTTATAAATATTTTATTACACGCACACAGAGTTCACAGAGAGGCATACTCATTTGTTAATAAGTACAGTACCCTAAAATGAGCAGAAGGGAACTGCTACAGGCTATAAGAACCAGTCTAAGCCATGAGGCCAATCTTTTTGATGTTACAGAAAACTTTGCATAACACTATTTACACAGTAGTTGCTTTCCCTTAACTGATCATTTTTTATCTTATCAAGTATCTTGTCTTATGCTTTTTATTCAATAACCTTCCACACTCATTTTCAAAAAAGCTAGTTCACAGAGCTAGCGAACAGAGTTTTAAACAAAAATGTATGTCTGCAGAATCATCTGTAGGTGTAAGGCACAAAAGGGGACACATTTTGATTATGAAGTAGAAAATTTAGGAACTAAACTTCTCTCTCTGGGAACTTGCAAGACGGGGACTGTAAGAAAGTAAGCTTTAATGAAATTCCTCCTGCTTTTTTGTTGCTTCTCTCCCTGCCCCACTGAATGGTCACCGGTTGTCCAAGGGTATCTACAAACATTCTCACTCTGCAGTAAACCTGATCTCCAAAGCTCCACCAGCTGAGTGTCTCTCTCCTCCAAAGCTGAAGGCACTGCACGTGCATTACCTCTTAGCCTTAGCAATAGCCCAGCCATTCTGATCCAAGTGTATTTCTAGACTATCCAGAGTTTAAACAAAGGGAAAACACTCCCACCAATGCAGCAATGCCCCTGTTCATTCCAGGGGTAGACAGGAGTTGGGAAGATGGCAAAGATCTGGGACATGAGAGCCTGATTTGCCATTCAGCTATGGATTCCTCCTATAGCTTTTAGCAAACCACATATAATCTTTAACTCACTTCCCAATCAGAGAAACCTACTGCTCGCCCCACCCTTTCCCATATGAACACTCCAGGATGATTAGATAGTGATAGCACCATCAATGGAAGCATAGCTGCATATACACAGAAGTATCAGGAGGCTCCTACATCTAAATCCCAGATTATTTCAACGAACTTTTTCAAAAGCTTGCTCCTGCAGAAGCAGAAACGAGATACACTGTAGAGGAACGCGTTCTGGTGAAACTCTAATTAGTTACCCCCCAAGTGCAGATGACGATGATTCCCTTCCTAACCCTCCCCTCCCTGCAAGAAGAGGGCTATTAAATAGTGCTGTAGATGATGTGGTCTTGTTTCCATATTCTAGACTCTGCTCTCCCATCTTTCTATGCTTTTAGGCTTTTGGGAACCTCCTCTTGAATGTAATATGAGTTCATCAAGTAAAACAATTCCAGAAAAGTGAGAGGTTATCAAAAGCAAGACATCTACCTGTATCATCTTCCATATAGTTCATATATATTTTTTAAAAAGTTCTTTTACTCTTGATATACTCTTTTCCTGGAAGCAGCATGTTTTCAAAACTCATCTCCAGAAAGTTAGATTTCTAGCCTGTGCAATGACTGTATCCTTCAATAATGCTTTAACAAGAACTAAATTTAAAATGGACTAACATTGGTTTCAACTATCTCCAGATTATGAAAAAAGAAAATTTTAATTTTTCAAAACTGACAGGACAGTGTTGTATGGTAGAGCTGTCAAGCTCTGAAACAAAATCTTGTGCAATTAAAAGTCAGACGTTCCTGTTACACATCTGGGCAATCACTGCTCAGTTTCTGGTATCACGCTCAGCATCGATAAGAGTTCAAGTGCCATATTTCTGTTTGACATTTACATAAACACAACCTGCTTTTGCCTCAGCATACTTGAGCTCTCTCCCAGGCCTGCTCCAGGGAATACGCATCATGCTCTTCCACACAGCTGCAAAAACAGTCACACACTAAACCTGTAGTCCAGGCACTTAATACTCCTCACAGGAAAACACATGTGCTAGTTTAAGCTAATAAAAAACCTCTCAGATGCTATATGTACATAGCCCATTCAGTAAGCATTTTACGGTTGCCTCTAAAATTTGTGAAGGAGGAGAGGAGARTTATTTGACATGCAAAATAAACCTAACCGAAAGCAACAAAGTCAGCATTTCAGCTAAGTGGCCAACGCATTTCACATACTGAAGGCAAGTAGTTTCCTCCTTGTGCCAATTTCCTGTGCTCGTTTCAATCAGCGAGCACAACACAGTTGTGGCTATCATTCAGCGCATCAGGATTACAGCATACCAAAATGGGAAGTTAATTTATACCAACCAAAGCACATGATTAACTCAGTGAAAATTCTCCCTAGAGCTTTGATAATGTTCCAAATGGACCAAACTAAACTTACATTTGCAAAATGAAGATATAAGCCAGATCCCTCTGAAGTTGCATACCCCATTAACCAAGCTACCGTTATGTGCAAAGGCTTATATTTTCACTCGGATTCATGTTTCTATCAGTTTTGGGTCCAACATAAATAAATGGGGCAACAGAGGCAGCTCTTTGCAGAATTCAGTGTTACGAAAGGAGAACTCTAGTTCTGTGAAACTCCCTTCACTCACTATCACCTTTCCCCTGCACCCCTTACAAATAAGAGACAAGTGCACTATTCATTGCTGAAAGCAAAAACAAAAAAACACCACCCTTAAAAAAGCCATGCCCTTCTCAGTGGCAGTTGATCTGAGCTTCAAGACATCAAATATCTCAGGAAACTAATAGGCAATATATGGAAAGAATTAAAACAACAGCAACAACAACACCCACCCACACCAAAAACTCAAACGCTGATATTCGGCAGAATTCACACTGTACTCCAAAGCTATTTGGAAAGGGAGAAAAGGAGAGACCTTATAAAAGCAATGCCTAAGACATGTCAAGAATAAACTAAAAGTTCTGCCACAGGACGAATGCTATCAGACAGCTGAAGTAGTAAGCAAAAGCGACCGAACTAGAAGAATCCCCTCTGCGGAGGGAAAACGCATGCAACTTTAAGAAAAGGACACAAGAGGTACGATTCAGAGGCAGAATCACCTTTGATTGTGCTGTAACATTGGGCAGTGCAGGACAGATTTAGAGTCTATGTTAAAATATATCGCTATTACTGGAACAACCAAAAGCATCAGTCATGCATTTTAAATGCATTAATACATCAGGACAGCAAACTGATAGCAGTGCAGCAGCGCTTCATATTATTGCATTACTATTTTGTTCTGTTTTCTAAAGCTTGAGGTATATCTGTTCTTTACAGGAGGTGTATTTCCAGGTGACTCATCACATGTTTTCTTCAAGGATTACCTGAATGTTTTAGGTGCCTTCTATTTGATCTTACATTTACTGTTGCTTAAATTAGGAATTAAATTAAACACAAATACATCTTTGGAAATGCCCAGTGGCCAACTTTTTTCCCAGATACATTATGTGATAAAGTGAACGTCAGTCTTCATACTCTACAGCTAGATGAATTCTGTCAGCAATTATCAAGTAGCTCTTTTATGGCAAAAGATCATCCAGTTTTTCATCCTTCCCTTTACCCTATCTCCACAGTTCTCAACARTCACAGTTTCAAGGAGTTGTTTTTGTTGTTTTTTACCTGCTTAGTACCCTCAGGATCCCATTGTGTTAGATGAGATATTAACAAAAAATGTAATTATAGTCTGGACACCAAAGATCTTACAGCCAAACCACGGAACTAAGGTTACCCACTAGAACTGAAGGTGCTGATGTGACCCAACATGCTACTTGCTCACCAGCTGAAGAACAAGTAAGAACGGACTGTGGTACCAGCTGTCTTAACAGAAATGAAGCCAAAGGTTGCATTCAAGACAGGTAATTGCCATGGCTTGAATGTTTGACACCCTACTGCTCCACCTTAGTATTAGCTAACCTATGATGCAAGTCCTTACTCTATTTGACAAATGACTGAAATGTATGACATATTTTGTGCACTATGTCACTACTGAGAAATGGTAATGTTCTTTTCCACCATAAAACTTTATTTTTAAATAGTATTTTCTCAGTAAGCAAAATAAATAATTACCAGGCTAAATTCTCTTCTAGGACTAAGGGGGAAAAAAAATGATAGTCCTGATGCACAACCACCAAATACTGACACATGAATAGGGCAAATAAAGCATTTGGGTCACATCCTTTAGCTTTACAAAAGGAGTAATAGCTCAAGTGGCCAAGACCTCTATAAACGACTGAATGTCAAAGGTTTTAACATATCTTACAGATCTTGCAGGAGGAAGAGGCTAACTGGACTGCAGTTCAGTTTGGATAGTTTTCCAGTTTTCTTAAAACACCAGTAAAGGTAGCTAAAACATGGAAAATGGGAGTCAGCAACGTGTAATCCTCAGCCAAAGAGAATGGTTACAGGCAGCAAAACCAAACATATCCATTTGGCGAGTTCCTTCTTAGAGGATAAAACAAGTGGTTTGCCACAGTCAAATCTGGGTTCTATTTCCAGCTCTGCTAAAAAYGGCTTTAGTTACAACCTCATATTTCTCCTTTCCTGAACACATAACACATTGCACATTTAACTTTGTGCAGAGTGTCGATTGCTAGTACTGTTCAGGGTGTAATTAAAAATAATTACGTTACGCTAGAAAAGCGCATAAGGCAGTGGTTTGTGTACAGTGTGTATTTCCTCATCAGCTGGATGAGGAAAGAAAACCTACTAGACAYGAAAGTATGGTACAGCTGCATCCCATAACCGAGTATTTGCATACTTATAAGCTTTTGTATGTGGGATACCATAGTTGATGACACGAATGTATGTTTTAATAAGTCCATCAATAGAGCTTTCCCCATTAGAAACCTCCCCCCAGGATGTTACATCAGAGAATTCTGTTATCAGGAACCATACGTACTTCTTGTCCCAAATGGCACACTACTAAAGCTGGCAACATTGTGTGTCTATTTAAACAACATTCTTTACAGTATTCAAAAAGTGGTATAAACTCTGGTAATATCGTCTGTGGTTTTGCACCTTTTGAGTAACTGTGCTATGAAGACATGAAATATGTTCATCTCAGGTGCTAAATCACCCTGAAGAAAGCTACAAAAGCCCTCTTTTAAACACTTTGTGAATGACTCACAGGCTGTTGGAATTGTATCTGCAATTAATGGGATTATTTATGTTTATAAAGGCAGCAAACAACAGTGGCTGTAGGATAAACAATCAGTTCTCAGTGCAATAGAGTGGTTAACACCATGTGACTCCCATTATTGCTATGAGAAGTCATGTTTTTCTGTTTAAATCTTGAGCATAGTGTTACAACATGGACATTTATTTAACAGAGAACAGGGTGAACTACCTTCAAGGGGAACGAAAAAGGTCTATTGCAAGTTAGCAAAACTCAAGGTATTTGTATGCTAACTGGCTAATGCATGTACGTTTTCYGTGGAAATTCCAGCCACATTAGTTTTGGCAGCAATTAAGGACTACTTTTCAAATCTTTAAAAACATTCAAGGATTTTGTTTTTAAACTTTTCTTCATGTTCTGTAGTTCTTTCTCCTCTTTAAAGCAGCGAAAGCAGCTTTTGTCAGTCTTCAACTTGTTCTACTGTTAAAATAAATTCAAAGATGAGACAGTCAGAATTCAGGCACAACAGAATACCACTGAAGTATTTATTCCTTCTGGAGAGCTGAGAAGCTCCTCTTTTGCATAATTAGYCATTCCACAGAAATATTTGTTTCAAGAAAACACTGCATCTCAGAGAAAATGAAGGCAGGGACTGAGAGTTTAACATGGTTTCAAGGCTCAGGTTGTACCTCTTACTGCTGCTCAGCACACTGTGTGACTCTGACTGTGAGCCAACACAAGCACAGGACTCATCAGTAACAGAAGCTACTCAGATSTGTGGCAGGAGGTACACCTCCAACATTGTTTGAGTTGGATCACAGGTTAGACTTCGGCTTGGGGCTTTAACACTAAGCTGCCCACGCTACAATCACAAGGAGCTGATTTTTGATACCTATTCTACTGTGTATCACTTCACTCCTGAACATTCCCATTTAAAATCAAAGGGATGACCCTTGAATCAAACTGCAATCCGTAACAGACAAGCATAGTTGAACCTATCTGTTGAAGAGTGAGGATTACACCCTTACATTCCTTGGAATGGATGGGAGAACATACTGAGCAATATATAATCAACAATTTATTTTTCTTGAAAACAAAACAGAAACAAAAGCCAACACGTATCCAAGCATCAGAACAGCTGATCAGCTAACCTGTTAAAAGCCACACGCGATTCATTTCAAGCATCTTTATAACTACAAAACAAAGGTACAAACAACATTATTATAACTTAGTTAATCAGCATTAAGTTAGTAACCAGCATAACCGTCTGGCTAGAAAGGGATTAAATGGAGAATGAAAACTAAGAACAGAGTAGATACGCAAGGCTTTTTTTTTTTTTTAAATAGATATTGGAGAGAAATAGGCACATGCAGAAGGAAATTCATCTCAACTGCCACCTTCTTAGGATGTAACAAATTAGTCTTTCAGAAGTACCTACCCTTTTCCACATAGGGAAAGTCTATGTGATTGGCTTAAATTATTTAACTTAACTTTCAGACAGCTAAAATTAGTTGCAGAAAATTCAGAAGCAGCCATAGAAGAACTGTTTCAGATTATTAAATAATGTATTCTTAGCCTACAGCAACGGTAAAAACAGCAGATAAGATGGAAAATGACTATCAGTTCTCACTTGAAAGAGGGATTTAGTAGCTGTGTCCATTATTGGCCTGATTTCCCTAGTGAGGTCTATGTGATCGCCTTATCTACCTCCAGTTTCCTCTCAAAATTCCCAAATCCACTAGCTGATCCGAACAAATCAGGAGGTCAGGCATGTCAGAGGATATTTAAACCTCCTATAAATGTTGTGAAAATAAGGAGCCAGACAAACAAGGAATACCCTCTACRTGGCCCGAGGGAAAAGATTTCATGTTATTAAGGACTCACTCTCACATGGATTCTCCAATGTATATGAACACCCAGCCTCATGAAAACTTACTGCTAGTTTCGACTGAAGCCGTAAGACACAAGTCTGTTAAAAGAAACAAAAACAACCGAACAACCAACCCCCAAACAGGTGCTCCCAAACCCCATAGCATCACTGGTTCCAGTGCTTGCACAATCACTTGTGTCTTGAAAATTGGTGAATGTTTTAACTGAAGAAAATGTTGCAGGAGAACATTGTGGAATGACCTGCATGATCTCAAAATTCGACTGGATAAGGACCTGAGCAAGTCGATCTAACTTGAAAGATGTCCCTGTTTTGAGCACGAAGTTGGACTGGATAATCTCGAAAAGTCCCTTCCAACCTAAGGTTTTCCTATAATAATCATTTTTCTATGATTAAGTAGAATTTTTCCTATTGGCTCATGTAACCTATATTCCATTTTTGTTAAAAAAAAAAAAAAAAAAAAAAGGAACTAAACGCAAATCACTTTCAGAAAGAACTTTTCAAAACTATGAGGCCAAGAGGTTTCTTTTTCAGTTTCAAGAAAAGTTGACCTGCTTTGGAGCTAAAAATAAAGTTAAAAATAAAACAAGAAAGACTTCTTCCATGTCCTGTCCTGTCCCCCCCACCCCAAACCAAATACACAAACACACGCACACTTCTTAGCATTGCTACATGACTCTTTCCAAATTGCACTTGCATAGACAGGAAAGAGGAGCATGTCTGGGAAAAAAATCTGAAACCTAGTTTCTCAGGTAACTCGAGGCAGCAGAGATGTAACTCTTGATTCTTCAGAGCATGAGTTTACCACAGAAAGCAAACAAGCAAATTTTCCTTCAGTCCATAATAAAATGCTGTATCCCCACCGTGAACATATCATCCAGTTACTTTTCTTCTTGAAACAACTCTGATTGATTAAACTTATTTCATTAACTGATTTCAGCTCTTGTCTGCTTTATTAACATCTGTATTATTCACCTGGGGCCCTAGAACATCTGCTGTGTTTGTCTGACTTGTCTTAGGAAGCTCAGTCTCCTTTAGTACAAGCACTTCTCAGAATTCTTTTAAGAACTTTAGATTCTCCCGATCGTCTCCTAAGAACTATGGAAGCTAGAAGGTCTTATTCTCCATATAATCATTTATTGCTGTTGTTCAGCACAGATATCACGTGTCTGATTCAACTAAGCATGCTCAAACAGAAATCATGGGGAGGGTTTCTCAAAGACTGACAGCTCAGCTGATTTTCCTTAAAGGGAGAGACATATGGTTAGGGCTTATGTCTGACCAGGCATTTTCATTTTCTAGTTCCTGATGGTCACAACAACCCACTGAGTTCAAATAGTTATGACGAGAAGTAGGCATTGGCTGTGGGTGGGAGGGTAAGGAATCAGACACTTAGCTGCGCTCCATGCGTTTAGGATGTGGGTTTAGGGCTCCTCCTAAGACACTTGCCTGCCTGCATTGTGCTCACAGAAAAGATACTGTTCACTACATTATTATTACTATAGTGCATTGCATAGTGATGACCTCAAGTGCAGATAAAAAAACCCCATTCTTCAATTTCCTCAAGTTCTGAATGTTTTATAGGATAGTACAAGCTGATAAACTTTATGTTAAACAGGAAAAGCAAAAACATAACCAGCTACCATATCCTCAGTGTAGTGTCTACACTGAATTTGTTCTGCAAAAATCAGTTGGGAGCTTTCCTACATTGTACACAAAAATATGGTCTTTAATTGATTTCAGTGATGTTAAATAGCTGAAGACTTTTACATATATTCACCAGTTATTTTGAAGGTTTATTTGTAACTATATGAGCTGTTCAGAATGTTTCTTTTGAAAATAGTTAATAGATAATTGACTCAAGATTTCTTTTGGTGAGCTTTCTAGAAAAGAAGTGATAGTATGTTAACATGGACAGTATCTCACACTACACYAAGCTTCCTTAAGATAAAAGGCTTAGAGAGCTCACTGTATCATAAAAAAAAATCTCATGTAAGCAAAAGAAATAACTATTTGCAAAGCAAAAACTGCCTTTAAATTCCTAAAATCCACCCCCACACAAGAACCACCATTATATTGGACAGAAAGATCACCATGGGGAAGAATGGGGGATGGGGAATGAGCACAAGTAATAGCTTTCCTTAAAATAATTATCTAAATGTAATTAGATAATCTTTGACTTTCAAAACTGCTGAACAAGTCAGTTCTATCTCATGTTCAGCATCATACTATTAAACTCAGTCAAAAGTTTCTGTGGTTACTATCAGATGAAATGAGCTAATTTCCCCTGAGAACCAGCTACACTGACCAGATGTCTTGAGCCAGCTACTCCCCAGAAGGAGCAGGAGCAGCACATGCAATGCCTGCTTCGTTACCATGGAGACGGGCTTTCCCATCCACTACACAGCCGGGCTTATAGTAGCTACCAGCTGTTGTCTCGACTCGTGCTCCATCAGGAGAGACTGTGGAGAAAAGTGGGAGACGTAGGACTGAGCTTCTCCCAGCCCTAGACCTCATAAACTTTAACCACAGTGTCCAACCTTCAATCTTCTTAGCCGCCACTCTGGCTCATTACTATTGCCGAGGGCTGCCTTACAGTGCTTCCTCCACTGGTTTCACAGTTTCATAAGCGGTTGGCATCAGCACACAGCCATTTGGTATAACATTCAATTGCTGGACCAGAAACTAGGGTTTCCCCAACACGCGCTTCTAGCTCAGCATTCCGATCTAAACGGTTTTATGAGCTTAAATCGAAATCTCCAACACGAACCCATTTCAGGTTCCTGACATTATTCTCACTCCATACTTTCAAAGAAAAACTTTGTGGATTAATGACTCCCTATCCTTCCTGCAAGACTGGTTAATGCCTTCAATTCCTATTGCTTTTTAACTTCTGTGGAACTTTAATCCGTCTCTGGCCATGCTGATGAGCCGCAGAAAAACAACACTGGTTAGGATTTTCATTCTTGCATTTTCTTTTTGAATGCAGCCAAGTTCAAATGTCTAATTATAACTTTGCAGAGTTAATGACCAATTTAACGAAGGCTTTAGAGTATCTTTGAAGTCATAACAACAAGCCAAAGGGGGTTTAAAACATTAACTGCACAGGGAACCTACATACAGAGCTTTCTTGGGATTATCTCTCACACTTAACAACAAAGCTGAGTCATTTCTGAATACTACTTTCATCAACCTCATGCTCAGTCTGGTTGCCACATAGCACAGCACTTTAACTAGTGTTTATTTTATAGCTCCAAGCAGCACCAATCATTACCCTATTAATTCAAGCATGTTTAATTCCATGTCCTTCAACTACTCAGCCATGCCCATTTACAATTTTTAAGCAACTACAGAAAGGTGCAACTTGTCACCACGTTTATATCTAACAGGCTCTGATCACTAAGGTTAGATATACATTGTAAGTGGGGTATATATTAGGATAGCTACACGTGATATTCACTTACACTTATGATATGCAGTCTCTGCTCCTTTTGCTGAAGGCACACATTTTTTCCACTTATCACATGGGCTGAATTTGCCTTCAGATGTATGTAGTTCTTGCTGATGTCAATGAGCTATAAATACTCATCAGAGGACACACTCTGACCTGTCTACTTTTTAAGCTGACATATGTGGCCGCTCATATTTTGTATATATTACCCACCATTGTAATGCTGAATCAGCTTGTCCAGAAATAACAATAAGGTCATGCTCAGCCTGCAGCAGCACGGAGAGAAAGAACTCGGGCTCCTCCCTGCTTCCCCTTTACAGGAATCCTGCCAGGCAGCATCACCAGACACGTTTTGCAGAGGTTTTTTGTCCCTCACACACCAGACAAGGATGAAAATGACAGGCATTAACCTGCTGATAAAAAGTTATGCAAGGAGTCATAGGACAGCAAAGGAGTTAAACACGAGTGGGCAGCTACTGTTGGTCCCCTGAAGTGAGCTGCTTGGAAGCTGAGGAGGGGAAAAAAAAAACCAAAAACCCACAAAACTTTAGGCTGCCTGCATGACATCCAGCAACACTTCCTCTTGCACCACACTGAAGCACAGGACTGGACATTTTTCCATTTAAAATTACAGGTGATGAAAATTTTCATAGAAAGAACCACAGATGGTCTTTAGCACTGGCCACCATAAGAGGAACAATTTACATGTTTTCCCAGTACTGCAACTATAGACTATAGTATGGAAAAATCTATGGTAAGTAAAAGCTGGATAAGCTATATCAGTGAAAATTAGTTTCTCCTCCCTAAATTACCCAATGAGATTGGATTTCCTTTCAGATCTCCTGGAAGATTACTGCTTATTGCTTTCTTCATTTCATCTCACCTTCCCCAGACCTTATCTACACAGCAATTTCTAGCACATGGGGCGTTGTTGATTACATCCAGTTACTTACCATTCCAGCCTTGCCACRGCAAAGGCTTATGCATGCTTGAGTCTAAAGATCACTTATGCTCTGATAAAATATAAAGGAATAMAGAAGTGAGAGAAGTATATATCGTGCTAGTAATGGCTTCTAAGGAATACCTGGATACAACAGTGCTCAAACAAGAGCACAGAGCTGGCTTCCCATTTTTGGTGAAGTTCACTTAAACTCTGAAGAATACCAGATAGTCTTTCCAGAGATGGCCTGGGCACTTGTATTCCAAAGAAGCAAAGAGATGACTTTGTTCTGCTTTTAAAACAGCTTTGCTGGAAGAATACCATGATGAAAAGTTTTTATGACATTATAGCATGACCATCCCTATCACTCTTTCAAACTGTACAACATAAACATTGTACTGCAACAGCAGTACAGAACTCTATTTTTAATAAAACACAACTGCATTCAACAAAATACAATGAGGTATCATGTTTGCTTTCTTTCCCATGCTTAGAAAACACATGAAAGCACTTTGTTTAAATTAGAAAACAGGCTCATTAGCTCTCTTGAGGAGGTACAGGAACATGAAATCAGAGGATGCATCATCACAAGCTATGGCATGACATTTTTGGTTGTTTAAAAAAAAACAAAAAAACCCCCCCTAAAACAAAAAAAAAAACCCAAACCACACACAGCTATACACTGGCTACCAGTATGCACTGTATGTCAAGACAAAGTCTTCGCAACCAATTCAGTGATTTAGTAACCCACATCATATCGTCCAAAGCAATGGAAGTAATAGGAGCAAAGTTTTCACACCTTTAGGGAAAGTTAGATTGCTTAAGCATAACCTGTGACRGAGAGATGGGGGTGACAGGACAGCTGTCAACCGTCACCTCTTCACCCAACTCTGCAAGACTCATCCATGCCCCTACATTGGTGCCTTTAGAAGCTTATACTTCATTTCAGAAGTGCAATTAGACCTGTCTTCATCCCACCTCACTTTAGGCACTTAGCTGAGGAACCTATGGCTCCATCTATAAATCAGTGCAGGAGAGGAGCACCTCCAGAAGCATGCTCAGACCCTAACTTGGGCACCTCAGTCTCAGGTTAGACAGCATGTTTCCAACATTCTAGCCTCATGCAAAAGCAGCAATCGCGTTCCTATAGGCTACGAAAAAAAAAAAGGAGCTGAGTGAGGTGGATGTACTGAGTTTTTGCCAGATGTTATCAGTCCCACAGCAGGGATAAAAGAAGTGAGTGCATGCCAGCTCTTCAGTAGGCCGTAAAGTTCTCATTCTAGTGTATTAAGTTAATCTGAGACCAACAGAAATTTAAATTAATGATCCAGACTAAGAACAACTGCAACAGCAAAGGAGCCACTGCAGATGACTATCACATCTGTATGGGAACAAAGCCCCCACAGTGGACAGGCAGGTGAACTTTTGCATGTGCTGATACTACATCCAACAGAACCTGTCTCAAAGACCCTGACTCACATTTCCCTCCCCCCCCCCACCCCCAATATTTCACTCTCAAATCTTATATGCAAGCACTGGGCCTTTTAGAAGTGGCTATTAAAAGTCTCTACATTAAGACAGCAGTCACCAACAGGCCCGTCTAATGGTTGTCATTTTTCAGATTCAAGCACTGCACCAGCCACTGACACAGACTGGGTCACGTGTTGTCTGCAAAAAAGTACTCCCGACAGCACCTAGAATGTACAGGGTTTAACTGGCAACATGCATGAGCGGGACCCGTAACAAAAGGTAGGAAACGGAATGAAGCAGACAGGTTCAATCATACAATCCCCAAGCAAAGTAACAACACTGATGTGAACACTCTGCGAGACAGAATTATCACAGTATAACACAGCATCTTACAATTCCCTCTCATCATTCAGTAGTACGTAGTTCATATTCTGAACATCTAAAAGATTCAGGGAGAGAATTCCTTGATTTTTTCCAGGCATTATGCTTTGTGGTACAATGTATGTTCAAAAAGCTGTTACTGTTGCTTGTCACTTTGTGCCAATGTACCAAGTGGTTTGTACCTAGCAAATCATCGCTTTAACTCTTTGGCTTAGGGAAGCTGCTTGAAATATTTCTATGATGGCAAAGGCCTTTCCCCCTGTTTAATATCAGCAGTTACATCTTGCTCTGTCAAAAAGGACACTGCTTTAAATCATAATTACAGCAGACCCTACCAGTGCAAAAGAAGTAGTTGCCATCAGGACAGCATTTCACAAACACCAAGAAAGAGCAACCCACACGATGACATTCTCTTAGCTGCGTATATTCCCTCAGGCTTCCCTCCGCTAACTTACAATGCACAGGTATTYAGAACTGTATCAATGCTACCAAAAGAGCTGAAATCCCTATCCAAAGGATAGGCAATTAGATTCAAAATACATACAACAGGTTGGACAAAAGCATTATTTCTGTTATTCTGATCCTTATATTAATGGTTTGAGATTATGTAATGATAGAATGTATTTATTGCAAMATGTATTTTTACATTTCATTTACTAAAAGAAATGCACATTGTACAACTCCAATTCTTGATTAATCATACCAATTTCTGAAACAGAAAGATAATTAACATTAAAAATCCACCTGTTTTGAACCATAAAATACCACGCATTACAGGAGGATAGAAATTAAATGGGTTATTTAGAAAGCTCCGTAACAGTACATTTTTCAATGATATGCGATCAAAGCATTAAAGCGATTTTGTTTTCACTGTGCTGTATTTGTTAAACTACTACTACTGCTTATTTTAGCTATAGCAAAGAGTTCTGAAGGACACAAGTTGGACAGATGCCAGAAGAATGTCATTTTTAAATATAACCTTATATTCCAAGACTGAAGTCAAGCTTTAATAACATAAGCAAGCAAAACAATGTCATGTATACAAACCTTTTCTATGCTTTTTTCTTTTTTGAAAGATTTTGAGGGGGAAAAAAAAAATCAGGATTTAAGTAGTTTTCCTTATAAACAGTTCAGAAGACAGTAGAGAAATCCATGCATGGCTGCTGCTATTGCAAGAGTTATTTGAACAAATTTAAGAGTCTGTTTTAAGGTTGATAATCAGAGAATTAAAGAATTTCACATCACAGTAGTCTTCGCTGACTTTTGTGGGGCTTGTTTTCTTGATGTCAAGACTTTTGGAGATTTTTTTTATAGTGCGGTGTGCTTATCTGTTCATCAGAATCACATTCTCACATGTTAAGGTGCCTATGACTTTTTTACATAACCAATAAGTAATTGATTGTCATCATTTTTTATTTGATAATGGTCACTGGTTTTGGCACACTGCTTAAAGTAAACATCTCATTACAGCCAACCTTTTCAAGTGCTCTTAACTGCTCTTTCTGAAATAGAGGGTACACTAACATGAAAGACTGCAGAATAAGAATCACATATGATTTAACAAAGCACATTCATAGATACTCAGTCTGTTCTGTGCTCATGTACTTTAATGGAAGGGCAAAGATTAACATTAGTTGGAAATAATTAGATAACAGGAAAATCTTTTTACACATTCATTGTGTAGAAAGATGTCAACACATTCCTTTACTTTGAATTTTCACCAGCTCTATTCTGAACCAGACAGTAGTGATATATCATAGGACACCACAACTGATTACATGGAAAGTCACAACTTGAGCTCAAATTCACTGAAAAACRTAACAGAGAAGCACCAAACCTGAATTTAAAATTCCATGTAGGTATGAAGAGGGAGTTAGCATCTGTAGCTCACAATTTTGAATTATAAGTGAAACTTATAATTGTATGTAATTGTAATTTGTTTATAAATTATGTTATGAATTATATTTTATTTATAGTTGTATTTTACTGTATAAATACAGTTTGAAATTGAAACTGTATATCATAAACCTTAACAATATTGCTGAAGGCATTGGCACTTTGGGCTTACAAATGTATTTCCAGGTATGACCACACATATTCATAGTATAGCTAGGGAGGGGGAGGCAAGATCAAAGCAAAATGTAGCTGAAAATGCCATATTTTGTCCAGCTTCAAGGGCTGTCATGTTTTGCAGGGTTTCCATCCCAAATAATAAATCTGTCCCCAACACTTGAATAAGTTATACCAGGTGAATGCAAAATTCACAGTGCAGGACCACCGGACATTTCAAAACTTAGAAATGTGGTCCAAATTTGAGATTGGTGATAGGCACACCGGAGAATTTCAGGGACAGTTTCCAACCTGCAGTAGTAGTTTTTTATTTAGGTCCTTGAGGGCAACCTCTCTAAATAGTGTTGACATCCAGATCACTGTTAGCGCCAACCCTAATAGCAGCACTACAGGGAAGGAAATCAAAACAAATATGACCCATCATTCTTGAAAACAGCCATTGAAAGAAAGATTTTATTGTAGCTGCTCCAGACCATCCCAATAACAGTGCATCTCTCCTTTGTAGTCATTTCAATACAGTGTTTTGTACAATCCTGCTTTGCACCAGTTTGCSGCCTGGCAATCAGGGAGTCAAATGCAAACTTACTAATATTTTTTTTCCCTCTACAGAAAAACAAGTCTCCTCAAACCATAGTGCTAAGAGCAAAGGCCTTCGCAAACATAATAAATTCCTTCAGCTACTTAAAACAGAATGTTTATTTTTACTTCAAAGATTTTAGACTAAATTACCTAAAAGCAAAAAGTGCAAGCAAAATGTTTGGGGTTTTATTTTTTCCATCTTTTCCCCCCCAAATTTTAAAATATGCCAGTTGGTCTAGACCTGCACATCACAGACTGACATAAACAAGTGCATCTTTCATGAAATTTATTCCACAAATGGGGACTAGACCACTGGAGAGATGCAACTGCTATATTTTAAATTTTTTGGCATCCTTTTTCACCACTGTTTCCGTTTCCCTGCACCTTCCTTTTCATCTGGCCTCACCCCAGGAGTCAGTCATCTTCCCTTGGGGGTGAATGTACTGGCATAGCTCAGCAGAGCCAGATGTTTTGAGGGAAGTTTCATTGCCTCCCCGCTACTTGCTCAAGAGACTAAAGAGGTACTGCTCTGGGCTGAGCTTTCCCCAYACTGCTTTAATCCAGTTCTCTGACTTGTAAATTAATACCAAAGATAACAAGAAGCCAATTCACTGAAGAAAATGCAGGGAAAGTGCAAGAGAAAAGATATTCTATTTATTTGATGGTTTAGACTTTTATCACGAGTGTTTACAGGTACGTTGCTACCTACAAAACAGAGAACAAATTTGGGAAAGATTTTCCTTCAGTCAAGTCCATTTCCTGCTTTTATTCATCAGTATTTAAGTCTCCGCATTATGTTTGGGCCCAAAGCACAAAGGGGCCCTCATTCACAACCCACTCCCGAGCAACACAAATAGCATATGAAATTGCTGCAGCAACCACAGAAGCCCATTCTTGGAAGTCTGCAGGAAGTCTATGGTGGAGATCTGTGAATTTTTCTCCTTCTCAAAGAGCAACTCACCTGCACTCCTCCAAGGTCTTCTCAAGTTATGAAAGCATGGAATACCTACAGGCACATTCCCAGAAAAGCCTGACTGCCATTAAGGTATTAGAAGATGTAGAAGGTGGGCTGCGAATTTTGAAAAYGTGTAGTATATTAAAACAAAAAGAAACAAACAAAAGAAGTAAAAGTTAAGAAATGACTCTGTCAGAGAGGTTGAAAATGCAGTTATTAGAGTCTATCTCTAATGCTTGGTCTAAATCTTTTCCAAAATCGCATCTTGTATGTCCCATGGAAGTGTTAGCCTTCATTTTATAAAAAGTTAAGGAGGAGACTAAAGTACCACAGTTTTAGAATCAGCCCGTGAAATAAAAAGCTGTATGTTGATCCCAGAGACACACTCAAGAATTAATTCACGACTTTCTGCTTTATTGTGCACTTTCTGGTTTCTGAATAGGAGACAATGAATTCAATAGTCTACTACAGTTTAACAAGTGATGCAATTAGAAAAATTCTCTTGGGAAAAGGCCTGTCTGGTGACATAGGTGGCACTGGTGACTGACCCCTAGGGAAGTGGGACAGTCATACACAGATGGGAAATAGCTGGGAAGGAGCTACATGGAAGCACTGAAACAGAACCTACCTAGTGGATGAAGACTCAAGTGCAAGATCCAGATGCTAAAGTCTGAATGTGTTAGCATCACTGTTAGAGAATGGATACTAAGTGACAGATCATATTACATAAAGTTCTATTTCTGGCTGCCCACAGTGGCTCCTAATTCAAACAAAGGCCTGACAAGCTACTGACAATAAATAAATCAAAGTAAAAAGCACACTGCTTTGAAACTTTAGCCTTACAGCTGAGAACATTACAGTAAGCTTGTCTGTTAACGGACTCCTTGATTTTGACCTAATAATACTTTATCAAAGCAACTGAAAATTATTGATTTCCTGTGGTCATGAATTGAGATGAAGAAAAAACTAAGAGATTACAAATAAAAAGCCCTCTTTGTACTGTATATCACTTCTGATATGCTGGTCAGCCAGATGCCATTGTTTTTCCTCCTAGTCCCAGGGCACATGAATGTTATCTTAGTGGGAACTAAAACAAATGAAAAACAAACAAAAACCTTTTCCAAGATTTCAGTGTTTGTTTTGAACTTCACATCCAAGATTAAGAATACTACTCTTTTTCTTGTTTGTTCTTAAAGGATGCCCCAAAATCTAATTTAAAAATCTAATTTTCATTCCTACATTTAAAATATTCGCAATTTTCTTGATCCTGAAGCCTCTTGGGATAAAGGCCTGAATTAGTATTTATATAAAAGCGATTGAAAGATACTTTAATTCAAAAGAGCTGACATGCTTTAGCAGTTGTCTCTTTGGTGCCCAGGGTTTGTTCCGACTCTTAAGCAGCAATATCTGTAAGCAGCTCTGACCCAACAGGTATTTCTGCACTGGTCTGGTGCCACAGAATGCCACAGGCTGTGGGCAGCACAAATCCAAGGAAGCCAGAGGAGAATAAAAGCATGTTCCCTACCACCATGCACAAGGCAAGCTAGAGGGAGCTCTGTTACATCCCTGTCCCACTGTAGATGACAGGCAGTGGGCACAAAGCAAGCAAACTGATATTCGGCATGAAAGTCTCAATGCACTTTCAGAAAGGCAATGCAAGTCACTCACAACTCTCAAAGGGCAGAAGCCCTCCAAATTTTAATTCACATTAGCTCTTTGTGTGTTTGAATTCCCCATTCCTGGTGAACTTGGTAATCATTATAAGTTCAAGATAGGGGAAGGAACGACAGAAGATAGAGTTCCATAATGAGTGACATGCAATTCACCAAGGAACTACAATACTGGAGAAGCCATTGTTCCAAGAAGGGACAGAGAAAAACAGAAATGTCAAGAAGTATCTGATCATGCCCTTTAGCCATAATCCGGGCCACTTAGCATTTCTTCCTCTGCCTCTTACACCTTCACACAAAAGTTTCACCGACAGCCTCCTCCTCATCTTGCTCCACCTCTCTAAAGCAACAGGTTTTTGTAAGAGAAATACTCTAGCTTGTACAACTACTCTACTACTTTTCTTTAAGTATCAGGAAAAAAGAAATACCTATTAGCTGTTTTGTTAATGCCTCACCAAAAAAAAAAAAAAAAAAAATCAAGAGCAAAGAGAAAGACAGCTGTTTGAAGGAGCAGACTACTCAGACTGAGGAATTACTCATCAGAAAGAAGAGATGTTTCTACAGCCTGTCTCCTTGCTTTCTCTGTACTAAATGGTCATCTAATATTAAGATGCTCTCCTGCACTTTTTACGCCATTCTGTGCTTAAACAGGCATAGCAGCAGAATCTCTTGCTTCTCATCTGCTACTGCCCAGATGATTGTCCTACCAGATGCCAGCAACAATAATCTACACATTTCCGGGAAATCTACAGAAACCATGGAGTTGAGGATTTCTTATATTAAGACGACATTAAAACCATTAAAACCCTGCTACCTGACTCTACTTAATGAAGATTTAAGATTCCCAGAGGATATTTGTCTCAATTAGCAGTCATTCCTTCTCCCTAGCAAAAAGTGCAAGTAACACTGCAGTGAAACAGGAAAAAGCAAAAGAGTTACCCTATGCATTTACTAACACTACTATCTTCCTTTTAAATAAGAGCTAGCTAAAATAGCAATTTAGACACAGACCACAAAGTGCAGTATATCAATAAAGACATGATTTGATTTAAAAAAGAGAAACATCTCTCCACATAAGCTAAAAAACAAGTGAAACTGGGATGTGAAACCTAACGGTCCCTTGTGTCCGAACAGTTAGAACCTGAAGCTCAGTTGCTTTCCAAAAGTAGAATCAATTCTTCAAGCAGCTTTCTCTTAAGGGTTTCACTAACATTTCAGAGACACAGTTTGTTGACCTTGAAAAAGGAAAGAGTGACAAGCTGCCTATTTGTTTTGGGATTTGTCCTTTGACAGAATGGTGACAGTATGCATTTTTGTGTAACTCGATGCATAGCTGAGCTTTTTCACCTCTGACTCTCACTGGCCATTAACCTGACATATACAATTTAAAAAGAAGAGGAAATTTCATTCTTTGGCTGTACTACTTGAAAGCAATTTTCCATCATTCTCACATGCAGTTTCCTAGTTTTATAAAAYTTGCTATTGAAATAAAGAGCTTTGTTTACAAAGCATTATTCATTTTGATTACATTTGCAAACTTTGTTCTGCTTTCAAGGGCTGTAAAGTCCCAGATCTATTCCCTACGCTTTTACCACAATATCACAGTGTATTTGTGAGTGCACCCACTCTTACTCCCTTGAAGTAGACAGTACATACAGTATAAGTATGTGCAATGTTCGTACTGGAACACAGGCAGTTTGCTGAGAATACAAACAGGAGATTTAATTCTTGAGAGGCAGATGAAAGACCAACACTTTCATGGTGAACTTCCAAAGGTTAGCCTATATCTGGAAACACGGGCTCGTCTCTTCATTTTAGTCAGCTTCAAATTCTTTATTTTGTCTACCATAAGAATGGGAGAGTCTGCTAATCCCTAAGGCTTGTTTGTACAAGAAGTTTCCCTTACTCTGCATTTTAGGGCCAGTCCTCCATTGCCTAAATATCGGTCCCATTCATAGCAGTGGAAAGTTTGACACAGACTTCAATATAGCCAGGACACTGCGCTTAATTTTCTTATAGTTTTTCCTCGCAGGTGAGATAGCAACTCACTAAAGTCCCAGTTCAGATTTTGGAGCAGATGGGGATTTTTTTTTTCATCCTTTTAAACTCTCTTTGTTTTGGCTGGGATATAGCTCACAGAGGTTAAATATTTAAACATTTCATTAATGAGTTGGATCCTATGATGCAACAATGTAAGTATGAAAAGGCATATCATAATATCTGAAAAATCACACTCATGTCCAAGCAGCTTTTTATATATCCGTGCTAGAAATTTATAAGGCTAGTTGGTATCTCAGGGCTAGTCTACACACATATTTGGTACTGGTATTCTGTTTAGAGATGTGGGTTTTTTTTGTTGGAGGGGGTCTTTGGTAATTAATCAAAATAGTTGCACTAATTCAAACTCAAATGTGCCTAATGTTCTATTAATAAAAATGGTGACCTAATAGTACAATTATACCCTATGGGACTAGGCTATACCGACACATGCAACCATGTGCTCAGAATCACTTCAAAGACAGTAACAGAGATCTAAGATATTACCACACTCAGCTCCTCATTACTGCACCTCTCATCTTGGAGATTACCACCCACAAAGCTGAACAACAGTAACCAGTTGAGGAAATGCTCTTTGCCCTCTTAAGTGTACCCAGTCAAATTTGTTTGAACTATTCCTGATTGTAAACTAAGCTTTCCTGGTCAACTAGGCACCGCAGCAAACTAGCAAAGCAAATGCAGAACCATCCCATTCCGGGTACAGTAACACCCTGCTGAGGGGTAGCAGTGAGCAGCTAGCAGACGATTGCTTCATAAGCTTCTCCAGAGAGACATGCTCTTGCACCCCTGCCTACACACCGTGTATTCTAGCCTAGTTTGAACAAAACAGCCTTTGTAGATATAGCCTAGCTGCCAATTTAGGTCTATAACTGGACCTGAATTACAGTGATATTGGCTAGTATCAGCTCTCAAAGCTGAGCTCTCCTTCTGCAAAACAGATGCAAAGTTAACATAAAATATAACCATTAATATGTAGTCAAATAAATACAAGAGGTGCAAACAGAGCTAAATGTGTGAAATAAGGGCCAAAATCTCAGCTTTCATATAGAAAAAACCCTTCAAAACTACAGGATCTAAATTAAGAAATTAGASAAGAAATTAAAAATGTTTCTTTCTTTCAGTGTTATGACTGCTGAGGCCTGTCACAGAATCTGAACACTTCTGCTTCACTGGGTGGCTGTACAAGAGGCTATTCATACTTCCTTCCGCTCACCTTTCCACCACTTCATCTGTTTAGGCTGCAAGGTCTGCAAGGCTAAGGACTGTCCCTTAGAGTGCGTCAGCCTCCACTCCACTAGGTACTAAGCTTAATTTTACAGGTAGGGCCCTTCAGATGGACTGTAATGTAAACAACAGTAACATCCTTTCTCAGAAGGATAGCGCATGAGTCTACTTGTAAATTGTGTTGCAGATAGTTAAAAATGAGACGGAAACTATCAAAAGCATACACTACAGTTCCACAAATACTTTAAGCCAGCACTGCTGCCAAAAGAAGCAATCTCATTTGGCCAAGAAAAAGGTTAGTTTGAACCCATCTGAGTTCTCCAAGCCAGTTTACAACACAGCAGCAGAAATGCTTGTATTGGCACAAAGAATGGAGCAGCAGGACCATTTCTTTGGGTGGCAGTGCCAGTTTAAGCAGGCTGAAACCTTTCCTGAAAGTGCAGCCCAAGTTCTCTGAAGGTTTCAAGTCTCATGCAGCCAAGTTAGGGGGGAAACTGATGGGTCACCCAATTTTACTTGTAGAACTGCTAATACTCACCTCCCAGGAATGCTTCTAGGTTAAGTATGTTCATGTTTGTAAGGCATTATAGAAATAAGATGAGTAAATATTTAATTTTCTCTCCTCCCTTCTTCCCTGTCCCAGCCACTACGCATAACTCACTCTGAGTTTCATATACTAAATCAATGATTTGGAACAGCTCCTAAAAGGTGAGTGTCAAGCTCCCTGCCTGCAGGCCAAATGGAGGCCAATCATCAACTGCATGTGTTCTGATTTAAAACTGTTTAGTAATGTTGTAGCCAAAACAGCATTCAAAATACGCTGTATAGACTTTGCTGCAGGAACTGTGTAGAATAGTCAGATTCCCTCTACAGTAGACATAATTTCCCCACCTTTACATGTGGCATAGCTGCAGAGGGAAAAACAACAAGTACATCAACTTCTCTTGCATCCATTCCAGGTGTAAAGGTATCCTRTCAAGCTGACAGGAACAACAAAAAAAAGGGAATGCTTCTGGAAGGTACCTTAATAAGAATATTGAAGGGAGGCTGAAGAAAAAAAAAAAAAAAGAAAAAACAGGTTTAAAATACGAGGATGTATGTGGAAACAACAAACAAAACTAAAAGAAACCTAAGCAAAGGGCTGGAGGATTTTTTCCCCCCCTTCGCTTCCAGAGCTTGCCAGTTCAGATCTACATTAAAAGATCTTTTGCACTACTTCAGTGCTGCTGCATCTGTTACAAGAGATACTGATCACACTTAGTACTTGAATGACTAGTGTTAGGACCACCACTAAGAGAAAAAACACTAGAGCCACTGTATCCACAGCTGCCTATAGTTTTTAAGAACCATTAACTTTTCTCAGTTAAACACTAATTAGGCCCATCTGAAAATTCAAACTTCACATGGATCCACTGACAGCTGCTAGACATCCTCTGTGTACTTCAGCATTGTACACTGGACAGCCTCAGAGTCATTCACGTAAGGGAAACCAACAAAGTGAGGAAGTGTATCACTTTCTTTCACAGATCGGTTGTGAGGATAGGCTTTGTGTTTATTTTCTTAAGAGTTCTTCTCTTTAAAGTCCTGCTGTTTTCTGAGAGCTACTAGCAATTCTTGAATCCCCATCATCTTAAAAATATTCAGTGTTTGATGGGTTAAGTGGAAATACCTGATGTAAACAACACATTATAGTACAGGTCCCTGAAATCAATGAACAATCGGCATAGCGGGGGAGTGCAAAAGCTTTAAGTCATCTGTCTCCATGGCTGGTCCCTAGGGACAACTCAGAGAAACCTACAGAACTTACTCTGTTGCACAGACTCTGAAGCTGTCACCACTGGGCTGCGGGGACATCCCAGCCATGCTCTTGTTTGCAACCATGGTGGAAGACGTGGTCAGGACCATGGAATAGAAAATACAGCATGCAGCAGCTCTCTGGGCTATCAAGACCTGTCCAGCAGCTTGGTACAAACACCAAGTTCTAAGCTCTACAACAAAATTACTGGCATTTGCAATTTGAGACAGAGTGTAAATGCCCATGCAACRTATTACTCCCCACCAAATCAACAGCTCTGACGGACTCTTTCTTGCACAACTCCTTTCTGATTACAGAATGTAACAGGACTGGGCCCCCTGTTATCACAGGAACAGACCTAGAAACTCTCTGCGAAGCAGTGTTAGACTTGTCTTGTAATCACCATGACATTTTTCATACTACCAAAATAAAATAAATTAGATAAGAATAGATTTAAAATATTAGTACTTACAGCCAAATGTGAGATACACAGAGTTTATACTTACATAAATCAAGCCCTCATGCTTCCTAGGTTATTCCTAAGTACAAGCAGACACTGTTCAAGAAACCTTTCCAAATACGCCCTGATCCTGTTAATATTTATGTGCACAGGAAGCTCCACTGAAGTCATTATGACTACTCATATACGCAAAGTTAAACATACTGCATAATTACAAGTTTCAAGCCATAAAAACTTCACTTATAAATGTAGGACCTAATTTGGTTGCCTATACCCATATACATAAAAAGCTGCACATACAGTCCCCCCTCCCCCCCATTTTTTTTTTTTTTTTTAAACTAAAACTATGGAATAAACTCTCAGTACAGTGGAGTTGCCAGAGGCCCTACTCAGTACAAGTGAAATACAGCTAGAAGTATCTTTTTCCAATCTTTGCTGAAAACAGAAATACGTATTGATGTTTCTCTACATACACAAATGAAGAAATAACAGTGATCTCTAAGCCTACTTGTTCCCTTTCTGTGCAGAGATTCAGATGCCTGTCACTTTTGCATGGCTGTGGCAAGTTTCTAACGAATTTTCATTTATGCATTCTCCCCCCACCCCAAGACCAGTTAGTAATTAATGCTAAGATATGCTTTTCTAACATCAAACTAGGAAGTCAAGAAATAAAATAATGAAATACTTAAAAAATGAACTCATAGAAACTTTAGCAACTGCCAAGAAAAAGAAAGCCACCAAGAAGTCCAGTTGCTTTTGCTTTTTAACCAGTTAATTAAAACCACTTAATATAACATTTCTAAATAAAATTCTTCATGCATTCCATTTGTCTGTTATCCTCTCTCTAGTAACTCCTGGAACCTCCTTTCTCATAAGTCATTGGTGCTCACTGCTGTTCTACAATTACACCCCACCTGCAGGGTTTATTCCAGTTTTGCCTACCAAGGGCCACTTAAAGCAATTCAAGAGCCACCAGCTAGTGACAGCTGGCAAACCTCAAACCTGTCTCAGTAGTCTATCATATGTAATCAATTGCAAATAGAACTTCAACAGAGTCATCCCATTATTTCCTAGCTAATTCCCCCAGGGAATACAAGCCAGCAACCTTCCACTTTGAATCACGATGCTAGTTTTGCCCCTTTCCCTCCCTCTCCAACATCTCCCTTTCCCCTCTCTTTGCCTCAGTTCACTGCACTGTTTCAGCTTTTCAGCTTGACATCCGTTATGTTATGTCAGCTGTTACATTACGCTTAAAACAATAGACTCCAGCTGGCTGAGGTCAGATGTGAAAACAAGGACCTAACAAAGCCATAGACCCTCCAGTTATACTGAAATTGAGATACACACTGAATGTAGCACTTAATGACAAACTACTTTCCAGACATTTGGGCAAGGCATAAAGGAAACACCTGTCACTGCAAACATTACACACTAATCCAGATAAATCCTAAATTTAAAAATCCTTCTTTTCACTACTTGGCTCTACTACGCACCAGCATTTCATGATCTTAAACTTTCTTCCTAAGGTGGAATTTGTATTATTCCTCTTGCTTATTAAAAAGTGAAATAGTGAAGAATAAGTATAATTTCGAAGAAAAATATGTTTACCATGTTTGTTTCAGAGTTACCCAGCAAATGCTCAGAGCTTGACATGGATTTAAACCCCAGAAAAGCCTAGTCCAACTTTAACCCTATAGTAGAATGTTCTGCAAGAGCAAACACAAGATGTAACAGTGAATAAAACATAATTTTTTTTAGCACCAATCTTTTCTTAGACACACCTCGGAACAGAATTTTTTGGAGTGCAGCTATACCAAAAAAATTAAAGTAATGGATACATGTGGCTTTATAAGAGTAATCACAAGCTCTTGAGGAACAAGTGAATTATTGACAACTATGCAACATACATCCCCCCTGTTTGTCTACATTACATATAACATAAAAGCAATGTTTTCCCAATACTATCACACTACTGTAGTTCATACATGAAAAGTTGGAAGGGCTTGCTCAGAGCAAAAGGATAATTCAGGCACTGTTAATTTCAGGCTTTTGTTGTCAGCAAGGGAGATCACCACATCAGATCGGGTAGGCCACCAAGCAGCCTGCAGACAGCACCAGTCTATCACCTTTGGTTTACGCTAGCCTGCAATCTGTCACCAGTTCCACAGCAAGCTGAGGAAGGTCCCTCTTTCCAGAGCCACTCTCAGTTTTCAGGCTGAGTCCCAGTAAATGCTTGATGTTTCACAGTCATCTAATCCCAGTTTATTAGGTAAATGCCAAATTCCAATTCCTTTACTCATAGCAACTTCTTTGCAGAATAAATTGCTCCGTAATATGGATAAAGGATAATAAAATTTGTCCTGAATTTAACAACACATGTAYAAGCCAAACAGAGTAAAGTTGCCTATGAAGMGGTGTAAATAAAATGGTTCAGAAAAGTAGGACTTCCCTCTGTATACTGCCCCTTTATGAAATTCTACTACTGAACATTAAATGACCTTTTATTTTTAAATGACGGTGTTAGGGCACCTCATCACAGAACTCCAAGTACAGAAACCCAAGAAGTATATTTTTATGGTTCTTACAAAAGGCAGAAATGGAGGTAACAAATTTTCTGCATCCAAGCCTGTTTTCAGTAAATCCACACTCCAGAGTGGCAGACTAAAATTAGACTCCAAACCCAGTACATTTTGAACTCACTAGAAGAAATGCATCCAATCTTGTACAGTAAATATGGACAATATATATTGAAAGAGATTTATTTTCTGTAAAATCACTGCATATTCTTACCATATACTTCTAAAAATCTTGTTTGGTGGTAACTTTAGAGAAGTTTAACTAAATCAGCTTTGTTCCTCACTGAAGGAGGAAGCATCTAAGATGATGCAAGAGCATATCTGGAAGCACATAAGCACACTGGAAATCTTTCAGTGTGTTAATAAGTTTAGTATCATTTTCTTCCTCCTCTGTGCAAATGCTTGTTCAATTCACTTCACTGAAAACTTGAGTTGTTCTTTCTTCCTAAAAGCCATCCATCACATGATGAAAAATCAGGTAAGCCAAATAACATGAATTTTGTTGCTACAATCACAAAGTGGCCAGAGCTGTCTCTGACAGCAACATTTACACAGCCCTTCTCTTCCACTCCTCTTCCCCAGAAGAATTATTTTTGTTTATTACTCATATAAAATTCCCCAAACCCATGTGAAAAACCATTTCTTTATTAATAGTTAGGTTCTTCCAAAGAATATTTTTATCTACATCACACCACCGTCTAGGTTCTGAATCCAGCAACCCCAAATGGGAGCCTTGTCAGTGTGGTCCAATGCTGCCCCCTACAGATTTTTAACAGAGAACTATACCTCCCCTCCAGACGTGTTACATTTTTTAAACGTACTTACAAGAAAAAAACAGGTCATCTTTCCTTTACTGGTCTTAACAGACTTCCCTTCCATATCTCCTCCCTTCCTTCTTGGCATTCCTCTTCAGCTCAGACCTCATCTATACCAAACAATAACAACGGTTTGGCTTTGTTTTTAAACCTGTTTCACTAAATTGCTTCAGCTGTCCTAACATTATCTTATTTTCACTTTTAAAGCACCTTACTTGGATCTCTCAAAATTGTTCGGAACAGACATAAGTAGAATTCAACTGAACTGAAAGAATGTTCACACAGTCTTCTGAACCAAATTAAACCCCTTTAATATCACATTTTATATCAAACATACAACTTTCCTATACAGACCAGGGGAGTAGACAAGGGATTCCTTTGTGACCAGCTGGAACAATTTAAGAAGTTACTATCAGCAGTGATCCACCCAACCCAGCTGATTTTGCAACGAAGCTGATCAGAACCATTCACGTTACCTGCCAGCAGGGCTCAGCTACAGACACCAGAACCCCCAACCAAAGGGCAACGAGGAATACCTGCGTTCAGAGGAAGCTCCTTGTTCAAGCTACTAACAATAGATACCGTGACCTAACTAAGGGGGGGGTGGATTTTCTTTTCTGTTCCTGTTCCCTGAGCCTTCAAATCATTTACCTTCAGCCTTTTTACTACAAACTAAAATGGACAGAAACCGACTTCTTTGCTTTAAATGAAAGCTGAGATTCTCAACTTCAGTTATCAACTGAGTGACAGAAAGGAAATACTGCAGTTAACAATACCATGGACATGTCTATCTGCAGGCCCAGAAGAGCAAAAGGACTAAAGGGCACAAGTCCATCACACAAACATCTGCTACATCAACTGACCTCATTCTGGGTCACACTAAGGGACATTGCTCAGACAGCAAAGGAAAATCTTTCACTTTCTGAACTACAGCTGTTCTTTAGAGAGAATGCAGTAATCCGTAGAGCTATCACTCAGGCATCTTTGACAGACATTACTCTCACTTAATTCTTCAAAAGAATGAAAGTGAAAACAAGCCCCAATGTCTGTCTTGTAAGTCTCTGTCTCAGCCTTCTCAACCATGGAGGATGATCAGAAGAATAATGCCAGAATCATTTTGGTCTCTGTGAAGACTGTCTTCAGACTCAAAAGCTGTAAATATTTCTCTCTCAAACACACTCCCACAACACTCCAAACAAAAAAACCCCAAGGCCATATTCAAACAAAAGCTTATATTAACACAAGAAATAAAATCTAGATTTCTCTTAAGCCTAGATTCTGTGCCATCTTCTCTTAATTTCAATACCAGTATCACTAATATTAACCACCTAGAAATACTGCTTTTTATCCTGACTGATGGTCTTTTTAATTTGTTTTTAGAATTGTTTAACCTCTTCAGTAAGCAAGATCCAAAAGTGGAAAAGGAACTCTGAAAACAAGAAGTTGGAAGGAGCTTATACTTTCATCATAAAAACATGCCCTTACAATTTTTTTTGGTTGGAATCTAYATTGAAATGAGATGCCTACAAGAAAATAGCTTTTTCAGGCACACTAAATATCCCTTGGTTCAGCAGAATATTTAATCCCCTTGGACCAGGCACTTGGATTTTCTTAGATCATGCTGAGATAACAGCATTCTGCTGTGTTCTGGCACCATAAAATCCCTGCTTATGAAAATAAAAGAAAAATATGGCCTCTCTGGGAACATACATCTCTGAATTACTTTTTTCCACAGTTTAAATATTGTAGTCTCAAAATCAATTTTTACACAGATACACCACATTCTCTTTATGAGTCATGGCAAAAGCTCTCCTGCACCACTACTTTAAATGGGCCAAGTGTACATATACCCTTCAAAATGATGATCCTTTCAGAGTCTTGGCTCAGACTCCAGCTCATGCTGGGTAAGTGCCAAAGAATAACTGGAGTCAAAACCCTCCAACAGCACCACCTAGTGAAAAAAGATAAAATAAACACATGCAAATTTAAACAGCTTTCACTGCATTCTCGAAACTAACAAAAGGCCAATTCTCTCCTAATCTCCCATTACAACTGCATTTAGGTATAGCTTTCATCAAGGCTCTTTGCCTTGTGAAGTGTAGTGACAAGTACGGAAAGATTCAACAGCTAAYTGTAAGTTTTTTGTTTAAAATTGAAACACCACTTGGAACATATATTTAAACTTTCCTTTGTTTATTCTTCTAGTGTCAAGCCTGCATTTTTTTGTTGTTATGAAAAATAGCAGCATTTTAAAATACATAAATTTCCTACTTTAGTAGTCAGACATGACACTATAACAACATAACCGGCTTCAGAGCAAAAAGTAATATGACACACACATATTATATATAGATTAAAAACCTCAACGGCCTTTGTAGATCTTATTTTCAAATAATTGTTATATCTTGTGTGACTGTATTACTGAAACATGAAGGCCTTGTTCATGAAAAAGGGCACACTCAGCTTACACGTATCTGTAACTTCAAACATGCGATTAGTCTTGCTGGTTTCAAAGACTATCTCCTGAGGTTGCATAGATGTTTATATCTTTACAGGGTTTCAGCAAAAGACCTTGGCTATATGGAGAAAATAAAGAAGCACAGCTCCTGATTGCGAGTGTTTTCAAGGACCCTCTTTGAATGGCTATTCAGCCAGGGGGAACAGATTCTGTGCTTTTCCTAACGTGCAGCTCAACACCATGCGGTTCGTAAGTGGACTATAGAAGGGACTCTGTAACAATTTTAGTTTACAGATAACTGAAACACAGACATATGCTTTTATAGTTATTCCACCTCACTTTCATGATAAATCATATTTACGGTGCCCATGCAGTAAGTTCATCTAATCAAACCTGCTCCAAGGGGCTGTACAGCTCAGCACACCCCTGTCTTAACTCTAAGGACTCATTTCAGCACATTCAGTTGCATTTCCAGACCTATGACAACCTGGTCAAAACCAAAAAAAAATACATGAAGTCCACRAAACTCCTGTAGGCAAAATTTCCAGGCACGATATTGCACATTTGGTACTACCAGCTACTGCAGCGTTATCTTTGATGCATCACAAAACATAACACATTTAGAGAGAACTGCACCCTGCATAGGAAATGACATCTAAATCAAAGGTAATCTGCTCTTGATCAAAGCTTCATTAACTTTCTGTTTGGAACGCAGAAAGGGAAAGGCAGACTCAATTTTACAACCTTCAGAAAAAGAAAGAGTTAAAAGTCTCCAAGTGTTACTTTTTAAATTATTTTAATCTCACAGAACATGCACTCGGGCAGTGTAACTCAAGTTTCATGGAATAACTTGAGACCTCATAAGCCTCAAGTTCCTCAGGGTTCACTTAGGCTTAAGGTTACCTCCGTTTCAGTGTCCCAGTTAAACCCAAGCAGAAAAGACTTCTTTCAGATTGCTATGCTCCTGCTGATAGGTTGTTTCTACATTGCTGGCCTTTGTGGTCTCTCTCTTATCAGTATCAGTTTGTAAATTAACTTTGTCCTTCTTTGTTCACCTACAGCAATGTTACCTACTTTCATTGTCTGCCTCCAAATTAAAATTATTATTATGGTATAGTTGTTATTATGGCATAATTATTATTATTGTGGTATAACTAGAAATCCCACTACAAACACAAAAGAGAAATGAATTCTACTGCAAAGCAGTAGAAAGAGTGCTCTCCTAAGCCTTAACAAGTCTCCTTGCATGACCCTTTGGGTCGGAAGCTTGAACTGCTTTTTCTTCTTTTTCTTAATCCCTGTATGCTGTTACACACATTCTTCTACTTGTTTGCATTTCTAAAGTTTCTCTTCAACCAGTTGTCTGTGATGAACCCCTCCCAAGAATTCAGTTACAACTGATTTTGACAGCTTGTAATGATATATTACAATGAAAGTAAAATCTTAAAATAGAATAGGAGATTTTGCTGGACTGAAACTAATAGGAACCAGATTCTGACATTTATATTTGTGTTGCAAGGCACTACAACTCCTTTGAAAGTCCCACCAAAAGTGGATAAAGCAGAGAGCACAGCAGCCCATCTAGTGTTTTGGACGAATACACCTGTCAACCCTTTAAGTTTCTTCAAGACCATCACATGTTTTCTGCATCAAAAAAAGTCTTCAGTGAAAACACTGCATTATATTGTTCTGCAAACCAACTGTAGACCACTTATTACATCCTACTGATCACTGTAAAGTATTTATCTGGGGTTAACATAAACCAAGTCTCTCTGTGAGAACTCAGTTCAATGCTAGCAACATATAATTCGCTAGTTAATAGTGATTACGTACTACAGAATTCAAAAGAAAATCTCTTCATATACCTAGGCCAAATCAGTGCTGAAGCCACACTCAATCTTGCACATAATTTTACAGATTTTAACAGCTAACCTTTAATCCAGCCCTTTTGATATATTGAAATATAAACATAGGCCAATACTTACAGTTGCATCCCTGGCCCAAGTGCATGTAAACCTTCTCAAAACTGATTCCATTTAAAAACATGAACAAATGCAGAATACTTTTCTTGACTGTACTTACTTTAATTTGCTAGGATAAATCCCATACATCACATAAACTCTTTGTATATAAGCTATATCTTGACACATGGGAAGTGCCGATTTCATACTGTCTGTTCATATATAAACAGGCGCTTGGCTGCATTTTATACAGCATAAGACCTTCCAAAGTTAATCCTTAAAGAAAAGGAAATCTGAACTTCCCGATGCTGAATAAACATACACAACTGCTGAATTCCCAAGAAACAATAATAGCAGGATTAAAATGTTAAAAATTAACCATAGCTTTTCTCATCACATAGAACACTGATTCATCCTGCTTAGAAGAAAGCTAACACAGTACCTGCTTTGAACACACATTATGTGTTCCACAATGTTATGGATTAAAAAACAAACAAACAAAACAAACAAACAAACAAACAAAACCCCTCAAAACACCACTGGTTATTTTGTCACTAGAATTTTTCTTGCTGAAACAACACAGTGTGCCCATATAAAATATTGTGCTGTATTGTCAAATACAAAGTAAAGATGAGTGTTTTTAGTGATACTATCACAACTGAAGTTCATCACAGGAACTGTCAAATTATTTTAAAAAAAAAAAAAAAAACAAAAAACCCTTAAGTCTGTTTAAAAAAAATCCCACAACCATAAAACAAAAGAGGTATTGGATGCAGAAGTATATGTATGCTCTCCCTTAGCTGGTTACTAACTATAATAGTACACTTAGGTGTTGTCTTACAAGCTAACAAAAAGAAAAAAATAGCAGGCACGCAAACACATTGCATAGAAATATAGTATAACATATTAAATTTAGTGTCAACCACTCTGTTATTCTTATAGYATCCAAGTTAGGTACAAAATCTTAACATATTAGATAGATAACTTGAAAAAATTCATAATAATTGATGGGGTTTTTAAGTGAACTTTTTCATGTTAATAATATAATTTACTGGTACAATGCTGAAGGAACTATTTTGAACAAACATTTAAATTGCTAATTAGCATTTTCTCTATACAGTGGCAATGTTTTCTTTAGTAAAATAATGGTTATTTAGTTACAAATACAGAAAAAACAACAATTAGCAGTGGGTACCTCACCACTGAGGTGCAAGAAATYCAGCATTTTCGTAGATTTAAAATCCTGCTTCTTGGACTTCTAAACTAAGTTCCTGAATATGAAATCTTAAACAGCAAGACAGCACTCTGAACACTTCTTGATACGTACCTATAGCAGCACTAATGAACCATGAGCAAAAGATAACTAAGTTTTCTCCATGCATAAGGCAGGTAGAGCAAGCTGACTTAACTCTGAAGTCAATGAAAACATTTAAGTTTTCCACTTGTGAAAGAAGGCTGGATCTGACTCCCACTAAGGAAAGGACTTCCACTTACTCTGTCATCTAAGGTCAGGTATCTGGTCTTCAGCATGGCTGAACAATAACCTGAGCAATATGAGGGATTCAAGCTTAATTAGAACAGTTGCGTGTGTTGGACAAAATGCAGACACCCTCAGTGTAGACCATATAGGGTAAGAGTGTTCCCTCCTGTGTTTTTGTACTACTTTGACCATCTGGGTTTCTTTGGCTTTACAGCCTCGTTAGGAAAAAAATAGAAAGACACCTCTTGTGAATTAGACCATAAGGAATATACTGCTTGATATGATACTAGTTCAGGAAATCAGAATTTACACATTAAGAACAAACACACATCAATCATATTAATGTCTACATACATACCATCCAAAATAATGTCCCTGTAGCCAGAGCTGCATACTGTTCAATTGTAGAAAGCACACTGAATATAAGGCATATCAGCACAATAAGGAAGCTGTAAAAGAATAAAATAAAAATAAAGYAATGCAGTCTGGTAAAAACTAGGAGCACAGATATTCATTTCATTATAAGTTATCTATACACACAGAAATGTCCTTGTTTCCCAACCCCTCAAAAGAATAGCTTCCATTATTCATCCCTATTTTAAGGATTACTATTGCTGAACCTCCCCCTTCAATGTTTCAAATATTTGCCTTTTTACTGTTCTGACTTCTAACAGCCTATAAAAGGGACCCCGAATAAGCCAGTGCTTAGCAGGGTTTGCCCACACCGTCTTTTATAACCATTCCTCAAAAGCCCTCAGATAAATAAAAACTGACATTTGACATTTAAAACACCACACAGGATAATTCCATTTTTAAATAAAAAAAGATTTCAATCAACTATCACAGAAAGGATGAGAATAGAAGGTTTTCTTCCCCACTCCCTCTGTCTGAGTGAGCCCTTAGAGAGGGGTCCTGCTTCCCAGGTAAGATTCGCAACACTAGGARTTGCAGCAAACTCAGCCCATTTGCCAGTAACCTCCAGGAAGCCCTTTCCTCCAGCTGGGAAGCCAGGCTGCCAGGCCTCCTTCCCCTCTGCAAGGCTGCAGGGCAGCAGYCCTGCCACCTTTAGGTGCAAACCCTTTCCCTGAGCAGCTCCCGCTGTGCCCACCACCCTGCAGGACTGCTGCCTGCCTTAAAGGAATATAATGCATTTGAGAACCAAAACACTGAAGACCAAAACCAGGTGCTGTCCACTATGTGCTAGCGTCAGCAGTTTCCAGTTTGGCCTTCTAGAATCAGAGCAGTTAAGTAACACAGGCCTAGAGCCATCTCCACAAAGCCAAACACATACAATACCATCACAAATATGACAGAGGCATTTATTTCCTCTCCAGCAGCTGCAAAGCACTGCTGTAAATTGCAAGAGCCGCTGTGGAGCAAGAGAAAGAGAGAGAACTGAGACTAAGCATGGCAAGGGAAAGAAACGAAGAATGTGTTAAAATTCTTTGAATTTTAAAGTAAAGCTCCAATTCTAAAGGGAGTTGATAGATTAGTCCCATTGACCTAAACAGACTGGATAAGGTTGCAAACAGCCCAATGGACAGAGATCACTGTGTAAGGCCTTGGCTGCTAAAGTCTGTTTGCAGATATGTGCATGTATTTGCAATGGCAGGTGCTTTGTTTTTTCCATTTATCTTGCAGTATATAAATTAAAGTCTCTATACAGTTATGGAACAGATCTTTCAAACAGCCACATATCATTCTTAATTACCGAGGGAAGCAAGAAAAGTCTATAGTGTAGTCATCTTTGCTTTATTCAGTATTGGCCAATGAGCAGAAAACAAAATTTCTACTTTTTCTGTGTTTACAAACTGTGATCAATAGCTGTGGAACTTACAGCTTGCATTTCCTCACTAGCGTAAACCTTGATAAAATATAGTAATTGAATGTGCAGCTTTGGGACACAAACAGTAAAAGGGAATATATTTATGCAAGGAAGTAAGGGTCTCTAGGGATGCCCACCTCCCACCCTTTTATTTCCAGCCCATTTCACACAATCCATTCCTGCCAGTCCAGCTGGAAGAGACCAAATGTTTTTTTCTTTTTATCTCAGTGCTGACATTTGTGTTTCAGCTACCCTCACCGTCTTCAGCTCAATACATCCATTTATTCATTTCCTACTAACAACAACCCAAGCAGGCTTTATTTCACCTTTTTTGCTTTAAATTGTGAATGAAATTAATCATGATGAAAATGAAGAATGAGTATTGGCATGAGCCAACTGTAATACTGGCAGGAATCAGAAAAACACAGGAACGTGCCAGCCATTATGAGGAAAAAGCTGACATATTTAAGCAGTAGCAAAGACTGGCCCAGCCAAATAATTGAATATAACCATCAGCATCAAGAACAAAAGTTTCCTATAGGATAATCCGTGGATTTTATACATGGAAGACATCCTTGCTATGAAGCATTCCTCTTTACACTCCTCAGTAACTTACAGGGAATTCTTTAAATACAACCAAATGGAAAAACAAACACACTAACCATATTTGTAATCAATGGGAACTGTGTAAATACCTTCCATAAACACTGGATCAAAATTCCTTACTTTTTTTATTGTAACATTATACAATGTATTTTTAATGTCCATGAAGTAGGAGAACTCTCTCACATTCTCCATCTTAAACATAGGGAAATGAGGACAATGAAGCAAACACTGAATTCAAGGGGAAAAGAAATATTAAAACAGGACTTCAGTGGTTGCGAACTGTCATGGCTCAGCTGGAGTCACTAGATCAGAGTTACTGTAAATGAGAAACCTAGACCCTTCATTTTTTTTCCCCAGAGAAGTGAGAACTTCTTTGTGAGTGTGGATCTTTCAAATGGCCAAGCTCTCAAAAAAACAAAAGTGTGCCAGGGTAGGCATTATAAACTAGATTCCTCAGTGATTGCTTCAAAATACAGCACATTTAAGTGCAATGCCACATACCCAAAGGATATTGTAAACACATGACAGAATTGCGATGAGTAAGCTTGTAGGTAATCAGGTACAAAAAACAAATTAGTAAGCAGCGATGAAGATTTGAAGTTTATAGTATAGAAAACATCACGTATATATACACACAGGAACACATATGAGAAGATACTTTTATCCAGATAAACTGTACATCTGTGGGTGTGTGTGATTTACCTCTGAAAATCTTTTGCTCTTCTTAAATAGAAGTACGACAAACAGATGAGGCAGGGGAGTGCAAAGATAAGCTAATCATTTGAAACACCCGCAAAGAACATCCAAACCTTACGTAAATGCAGCCTAAGTGGGCAGCCCTTGTATCTGCAATAGTCCCACAATCTCTGAAGACAGATATGTTGTGACAAATTAACATAAATGGGTGCAGTCACATGGAGATAACTAAGGATCTCTGGATAAAAAGTCTGACACATGAAAGTACCAGTTCAAAGCAAATTRAAAGTTGCATGGGATGGTGTAAGCTTCCTGAATATACTCAGAATGCTAATAATTAATGTATTTAGTATATTCATTAATATTAGTATACTGGTTAAAAACATAACCCAACCAATACATTAAACCACCAGAGGGCAGCAAATCAAAGACTATCATATTTCTGTACTTTTTCTGAACAAACACAACTAAACAGCATTGCATATGGATTAAAAGTCAAGGGTTCTGTGCCTAAGTGAAAAGAAGCTAAACTTATGGGTGGAATTGCCTGCTAAAACTTTTTCCACTAATAAAATGAAAACTGACATAAAAGCTCCATCAGATAGCAGCACACTATCTACTTCTACAGGTTTTCATTCTTATGAATCAGTTTCAGTCTTATTAATAACATATATGTTTTCCAGAAAAACTCTTGATGTTTATCATGCTCTTTTCAGGCTGACAGTATGACAGACCTTCACGCCCACAAATACACACTATCCCAACTGAAATAAAGATGTTCAGTCAGATATTTCTTCTTCCCATCTATTTCCTTGGTGTTAGAGACGAGATAAGACGCCTACAAGTCTCACCAATACAGCTGTGCCAGCGGAGCACTGCAGCTAAGCTACCAACACTAACTGTCACACTGTCATGGATATTTTGCTTCTGAGACTGGATCAATTACACACAGGGAACAAGGTGCAAAATTAAAGATGGAGGATATGGTCAGCATCTTCTCTATTATCCAACCAGTAAAGAAAGATTAATTTGTTATCAAAGTTAATTGTCTTTATGCCAGCAAGTAATTCAATATGAAATATCTGGTTTGACCTGTCTCCTCTGCTGATGGCTTTAGGTAATTTTCTAGATTTTCTAAAGTTTCCATAATGTTTAAAGAACACAAAAAAACTTTTTCAGAGAGCCTGACATCTTCTTTCTCATACTTCTATTCTTTTAATGAGTATATAGCATTCAAATAGAAATGAAAATGACTCAAGGGAACGACTACCTTCACTATCACGTTCTCTGCATTGTAAACAGAAGTTTGTCATCTGGGGATTTCCATGCCGCAGAGGACTATTATACGTCTTGTGGCTTGCATAAGAGGCAGCTAGAAGACATGAACATATATATATATATTCATATAAGAGAATACATAAATATATATAGTTTCTTTTAATCAGCTAAATAAATATAAATTCATAGAGACCGCAGTTGTAAATATCATGTGCAAGTTCTTCTATTGTTAAAAAAGTACATATGATAAGGAAAAATGGTTGTAGAGTTTAACTGTGTAGAGTAACATAATCAACAAAGAAAATTCATGAGACAGTTGTTTTACATTAAAATGTAAAAATACATTTGCAATACCCCACTTAGCGAGCAGAACACTGACATAGTTATGAAACAATACGAGCTTCCTGATGAAAATCCAATTTTGTTACCCTTTCTCTCATGGAAAAAAGTCACTTAGATGAAAATTCAATGTGCTGTTCCCCTGTTGGAAGTAAAATGGCTAGTGGGCAAATGAGAAAATCATGTGATTCTTCAGGGAAAATATGGAACGTTTGCACAGAATAAGAAAAACGTAAGCACAAGTGCCATCATTTGTTACATAGTCATAGTCATACATAGTCATACATAGTCATAACAGAAAGAGTCAGCACAGCATCAGCGTGGCTGATCTAGTAGTTCACAACACAGATCCTTCCTAAGAAAGTAGAATTCTGCTCCATTTCATGAGCAGTCATTTAATGATGCTCATTATGGCCACATTACTTGCTCATGTATGGTCTATTGCTAGAACAAGGCCTAATACACAAGCACAGGCCTTACTAAAGGAGATTCTCCATACATACGTACATGCATATAGTATTTCAACATCTTCTAATTACTTCCACAAGCATGTTTTGGTATTGTGTTTTTAAATAGTTAGCAACTATTTAATATATGCTCCAGCAACATCAGAAATCTCTTAAATTCTAGATTATTTTATTCAGGAATCTTTAGGAAGCATAGCATTTCTTCACATAAACATATGACCTCAGAATGAAACTCATGCTAAATTTCTATAAATTAAGTTAATAACTGAGAAATTATCAACAGCTATGAAAAGCAAATGCCATTGCCATTCCAAAAACAAGTCTGCAGAGGTTTGAGTAAAAGATTCGCAGGACAGGAGAACTAGTAAACCAATCTGGCTCATTTCATCCTTTGTGGCAATCCATATAATCATTTAATTCAGAAGAACAAGCAGTTGCTGAGCATCCCTTAGGTATCAGGATTCTTCTTGCAGAAATGAATTACATGTTTTGAAGAGGGGGAAACCAAAAAAAGTCTTTTTCTACTCAAAACTGGATAACCCCTCTTCTCAGAAAGCCTCCTAAAGAAAAATCATTTTTTCTCCCCATTCCACCACAGGATCACTCATTCTATATAAAACTTTATGCAACAAACTTTTCTGCCCCAGGCAGAAATCTGTTCCTGCTAAAAGTTCCTGGGAATACCAGAGAGCTCTTTGCCACACAACCAGGCAGCCTGCAGGCCACCCACCTATTGCAGATCTCCAGTCAATGGGATTTCACAYTATTTTTGAAGCAAAATATAACCTTAAGTGCATTATTGGATCAGTGCCACGGTATTTAGCACCTTCCTGGATTGTGTTCTATGGTTGTAAGAATACAAGAATGGAATTATTATTCATATAGCAATCTGCATGATCAAAGCACTGTAAAAATATTAATGACTTAATCTCTACAAATCCAGTGCATTAGTTCTCTGTATTCAGGATAGCTGTTACAAATAGCACGCACGCAAAGGGGAGGATAAATGCCAGTTCTGACAAGCTTATCACTATTGCTGTATAATCACAAGGACTGAAATATTCAGCAGTATTTAATAACCAAACAGACTGCTTTCATTATTTGAAAAACTTTTTCTGACGGCCACTGCAATGAACAGATATCCTTCTCACGTCATCTTATTTTGGACTAGATACAGAAGGAATGCTGCAATACCGAAAGCAAAACCCTCATCTGTTCACATCTAATGAATATGAATTACATGTGAGAATTGAGGTTTTTGCTTAGTGTTAATTTTTAGCCCTCTTGTACATAAATCAGGTAGACTTGAAGGAAACACCTATGAAGAGGAATAGGTGCACTTCAGTGTAAACGATGATTTAACAAACTTAGAAAAAAAAATCAAAATACAGGAGAAAACAAATTTACTGTCCTTTAAAAAACAAGCAAACAAATAAACAAAAAACCAAACACCCACACAACAGGAACATATCAGATTTCCTTAATGAGTCTCTGCTCCAATCAGCACACCTGCAAGTGCTCATCATCATGATGAGGAAGTGAATTATTCTTTTGTACAACATGGGATGCTATTTTTCTGGATATATGTGTACCTATACACACAGATTAAACAAGAGAATTATAAAGATTGTAAAGTCATATAAGAAATATGATACCTGAGGCTCTTTGCACAATCTCACTTCAATTCTTTTTGCACACGTTAGGATGTAGCACCCAGCTGCATGCTTTCCACCTCCCTCCCCATAAATCGATTGCACAAYCCTCCCATTCCCACAGCTCCTCTGGCATCAGCCTGCTGTTCGTTTCCTTCTAACACTCAGCTCTTACCCCTTTTTTTTTATCCAGTGCTAGTAGCTTTCTCCTCTACTTTTGAAGCATAAGAAGGGAGTGAGGCACTAGGCAAATGGAAAACAGGAAAAGTTTGCCAGGAGTTTTTTGAGGTTTTTTTTTTGACAGATACCTCCCCTATCTTCAGCCAGAAGTGGAACACAGAGATTAAGTTATTGCCTGCTTTCAGTTGTTGACACTAGACAAGTCCACAGCAGTTATGAACAGCAATTGCACAGTCTCTACTCTGCTTCAAACCTGAGTTTCTGCTACATGAAGATAATTCTGGGGAAACTGAACTGTCAAGCCTCAGAAAGCTTTCACAAATCATGTGGCAACTGTGATTTTTTTTCCAGATATTCAGAATATAGATAAATATGTGAATTTTCACAGGGAAAGTCAAAGATACAACCCCGACAACCAAACATAACCTTTCAAAGCTCAAGGATGTCATATTTTTTCAAAGGAAAGATGTTCTGCCCAAAATGGCTGTATGACTTTTAATACCACTTTACTGGGATCACTATTAATGAAGTTTAAAAAAAAAAAAAAAAGTATCCACCTTAACACAAATACCAGTTTAACCTTAACACAAATACTGACAGTTTACAGGCCAACCAGTTAATATCAAACTCATAGGCAACTGAAACCAATACTATAATAAGCAGCACTGGACATCTTAATAGGAGACAGAAGTACCAGTCCTACCCCAACAAACCCACCTAATTTCAGATATCTAAGAGAAATATGTAAATGAGGAGCATAAACTTCAGCCTCACTGATGTCAGTGCAGAGACATCCAGGAAGCAACTCATACCACATCTGAAATGAGTCACTCTGCAGAACGTCTAGTTCTTTCGACTGTTGAGGGAGCAAAGGCTCTAAACATGGACATTTCCTTTAGATAAACTGAATGTGAGCCATCCAGCATATGTGCCTAACCCCAAACACTTCTTAGACTTCACAAAACAGTAATATAGTCTTCACTGGATATTTTTAAAGCTGCCTTACTGTAACACAACAGTAGGGAAAAAGTATGTTAGTTTGTCAGCCTTGCACATCTGTCTCACAGTAAAAAATTACAAATACCCTGGTTTCCATATAATTTCACTTGCGGATATCAAGATCAAAGACAGATGAATAGCTTATCTAGTAGTACCAGGCATTTGGAAACACTTTGTTGTGCTTACAATTCCCCACTCACTTCACCAGTTATGGAGCAGCCAAACAAATATTCACCACTGTGTCTGCCCTAATAATTCCAGTACAATACTTTTTTCTTTTAGAAGGGAGACAGCCAGCAGAACACTGAAATTTCTTTAAATCTGTCAGAAAAGGAGCACAAGGATTTCCAGGCACGTCTTCCATAAGCTATATGACAGAGTGTTGGAAAGGACCTTGTGATACCACAACATCACCATCATGGTGTTGCTTGTAAAACTCCTGCAAAGTCCTACTCTCTCTGTGACTGTTTCCATCTGTAGAAGCTGGATACACTTGCTTATTTGCATGCAGCCAGCAACACACACTCCAAGCTTGAGCCTCAACTTCTCTGGTCATAGCTTAAAAACTGGTGTCTGAAGAACTGTTCCGTAGTTCTTTCATTACAAACCCAGGCATGTGCTCACACACACACACACACTTCACACAGGGCAGACAGGGTCTCCACACATCTTTGTCTCTTGGAACATATAGATCTTTCATCTTGTGAAGCCCACTGCTTGCTTACCCTGTATACACAAATGTGATAGTCTCCAAAAAAGGAAGCAGAGCAAAGAGGAATTCAGATTTTCATCAACTCTGATCTAACTCCTAGATTGCCTGGCCAAGCCAGCATTGGAGATAAGATGATAGTGCAGATTCTTAATTTGCTTTTCCCATGTTACAAGATCGTTTACAAAGAGCATCTGCCTGCATGCAGATAGATCACAGCTACTCTATCAGTAGATGGCAGTCAAGAATAGTCAGCTTTGTGGTTTACTCATATCTAACAGTGCTCCATTTCTTTTAACCCTCAAAATTTTGCAAATGCCTGATTGTCTATGTACTTCTGGATGTTTCAATGAAACTACTATTAATACAGTGCAGACATGGACATTTACAAAGCAGCAGATGTTTTCTTTCATGCACTCAGTTTTCATTAAACCATTCCTAGGCAACCTGTTTCTTTGCAGGCAGCCAGCATTGTTATACTACAACAGATGATTTTAGCACATCAGTGTTCACAGACTCCGCATACATGGTGGATTCATACCCACAAATGGGGCTATCTCAGTGCATATCAAAGTCAGTGTGCAGCACTGCAGTAAAACACTGAGATCGTATAAATACAGGCCTGTACAGGCATACCTCGGAGATATTAATGCAGGTTCAGTTCCAGACCACCGCAATAAAGTGAATATTGCAATAAAGCGAGACACATGAATTTTTTGGTTTCCCAGTGCATATAAAAGTTATGTTTACACTATACTGTAGTCTATCAAGTGTGCAATAGCATTATGTCTAAAAAACCAATATACATACCTTAATTAAAAAATATTTTATTGCTAAAAAATGCTGACCATCATCTGAGCCTTTGGTGAGTTGTAATCTTTTTGCTGATGGAGGGTCTTGCCTTGATGTTGATGGCTGCTGACTGATCAGGGTGGTGGTTGCTGAAGGTTGGGGTGGCTGTGGCAGTTTCTTAAAATAAGACAGCAATGAAGTTTGCTGCATCGATTGACTCTTCCTTTCACAAAGGATTTCTCTGTAGCATGCAATGCTGTTTGATAGCATTTTACCCACAACAGAACTTCTTTCCAAATTGGAGTCATTCCTCAAACCCTGCCGCTGCTTTATCAGCTAAGTTTACATCATATTCTAAACCCTTTGTTGTCATTTCAACAATGTTCACAGCATCTTCACCAGTATATTCCATCTCAAGAAACCACTTTCTTTGCTCATCCATAAGAAGCAACTCCTCACCATTAAAGTTTTATCATGAGATTGCAGCAATTCAGTCACATCTTCAGGCTCCACTTCTAATTCTAGCTCTCTTGCTGTCAGTTCTAGTTCTCTTGCTGTCAGCCTGTCCTTTGAAGCTTTGAAGCCAGGCATTGACTTCTCCTCTCTAGCTATGAAAGTCCTAGATGGCATCTTCTTCCAATAGAAGGCTGCTCAGTCTCCACTGAAAATCTGTTGCTTAGTGTAGCCACCTTCATCAACTAGCTTAGCTAGCTCTTCTGGATAACTTGCTGCAGCTTCTACATCAGCACTTGCTGCTTCACCTTGCACTTTGATGTTATGGAGACAGCTTCTTTCCTTAAACCTCATGAACCAACCTCTGCCAGCTTTAAACTTTTCTTCTGCAGCCTCCTCACCTCTCTCAGCCTTCATAGAATTGAAGAGAGTTAGGGCCTTGCTCTGGATGAGGCTTTGGCTTAAGGGACTGTTGTGGCTGGTTTGATCTTCTATCCAGACCACTAAAACTTCCTCCATATCAGCAGCAATAAGGCTGTTTTGCTTTCTTATCATTCATGTGTTCACTGGAGTAGCACTCTGAATTTCCTTCAAGAACTTTTCCTTTGCACTCACAACTTGGCTAACTGTTTGGTGCAAGAGGCCGAGCTTTTGGTCTGTCTCTGCTTTCGACATGCCTTCCTCACCAAGCTTCATTTCTAGCTTCTGATTTCAAGTGAGAGATGTGCAACTCTTCCTTTCACTTGAACACTTAGAGGCCGTTGTAGGGTTATTAATTGCCCTAATTTCAATATTGTTGTGTCTCAGGGAATAGGGAGGCCCGAGGAGAGGGAGAGAGACAGGGGAAGGGCCAGTCGGTGGAGCAGTCACAACACGCACAACATTTATCGATTAAGTTTGCCTTCTTATATGGGGGCGGTTTGTGGCACCCCGAAACAATTACAATAGTAACATCAAAGATCACTGATCACAGATCACCATAACAGATATAATAATAATGAAAAAGTTTGAAATATTGTGAGAATTACCAAAATGCGACACAGAGAAACCAAGTGAGCACATGCTGTTGGAAAAATGACGCCGAGAGACTTGCTCAATGCAGGGTTGCCACAAACCTTCAATCTGTAAAAAATGCAGTATCTGTGAAGTGCAATAAAGCGAAGTGCAATAAAACGAGGTATGCCTGTATATCAGCTTGAGACATGCTTCTATGCTATACTATTCATTGAACAGAAAAACATACACAAACATAGACACAGGTGTGTATAGACTTAAAAATGTGTGTGTAGACATACTTGTAGATGGATAAATATATAAAAAATAACAAAATTTGGCTTACTCCATGTAGTCATTCAGACTGTTTAGACACTTTGTCTCAAACAGGTTTGAGAAGTCAGAGCATTTCCAGGAAAGAATCATACAGCTGACTAGTAAACACAGCAGCTAGTATATGCACTACGCTTAGTAATATATAGAAAATTTGTAGGGAATATAGCAGAACATATTTTGACTTTTAGAATTGATCCAGACCAATGCCTTTAACTTTTCACTGCCAGCTGCAGAAACCTGCCACATTACAGGCAGCTGTCAGTACTTTGCAGCCTCCAGCCTTGAGCTGCTTCATTTTTTTCTGGATTTAACTATAGCTTTACAACATTAGCATGCATCTTTTGGGCCTTAATACAATACATAGAATGATCAATGGAACAACTAACCATTCACTGAGAGATAACAGTGCTCATTTAGTAAATGTCACAGGTAGCAGAACTGATAAAGCATTATAAAATATGCTATAAGGATACATCCTGGAACATTTGAAAAACAAGGTCCATGAGACAAGGCTGGAGGTACTTACCAGATTAACACACAGCCATCACCACCAAAACCAGTACTTAGAATGTGAGTGGATTTTGTTCCTTCTTAAATTCTCTTTTACATATTCTCAGTGCAAGCCTTTCCATGAACCTGGAAAAGGTTGGTATCAGGCCCTAAATTAAGTGAAGCTTCAAAAAGATTTAATAAGTGAGAAGGGAGATGCAAACCTTAGAATGTTATAAACTTAACTTGAGTTCTGCCTCTCCAGGGAGATAGCCAATTTATCTGTGTTCAATGGCACATTACAGCTGACTTAAGCCTGCTCTTTACTTTCAAACAACTTTTACTCATTAGAGCTATCAAGCCTTGAATGTATCAGACTATCAGGAAGTTGCTTTGCATACAGGGAATAGTATTTTAGCTTTTAACTGCTGGATCTTTTTTGGCAGCAAGTCAATGGCTAGTTGTAGTAAATTCTCTCTGTCTGCTGGAGAAAATGAGCGCAACCAAAAAGAAATATTGTATAAATAAAGAACCATCTCACCTCTTCTGGGGCCTCCTATGTTTTATCTTGGGTAACATTCTGTGTAAACCTTCCCCTTGAACTTTATTTGTTCATAACTGGAAAGTCTTTGCATGTACAGCTATGGTCAGTCACATGCATGACCCATCACCAACCCTATAACTTCCTCACCAACCCTGTAACTGGAGGCAATTTTTACACAGTAAATCACATTTTTGCCATTTAGCTTTTAACTGTGATAGCTTTTACTGGTAAATAGACTAAGGCAAGCAAGGTCTAGCCTCTGCAAAGCATACAGCTTTAGAGGAACTGGAAGGACAACACTGAAAATGAAGGACGTAAGAGTACGCAGGTTCAATGTTGGCTGATTCTTATCTTGCTCATCATAATTTGAAAATTATAATGCTGCTGCAGATCCAGTGCATGTTAATTTATTAAAATATATGATCTAGCAGCATAATTTAATCTTTCATCTCCATGGCTTAGAAACACAATTTCTCTTCACTGATACTTAGCTTTCAGATTATGAATGCAGAGATCAGTGGCAGTGAAAAGCATTATTGCAATGAGGATTTAGATAGATGTCTTCAGGTAAGAGATACAGTTGTAGAAAGTAATAAAACAGAAGATAACTGCAAAATTACCCTTTGACAAGTAATTTTATTCTTTCCCCTCCCTTGAGGGCTGGGCAGGAAATGGTGAATGTTCTGATGGAAATGTGAGATTTGATAAGGTATCTTCTATTCTGTGACATGGAAAAACTAAGACAACAGTGAGAAATGAAGGCAGCAGCACACAGAATAACCTGGTAGTCTGAAAATTACGCTGCCAAACCACGTGGGTTCAGACTCTTGTTCTGCTCTTCCCCGTCATTCCTGGTAAGTACTCTGACACCTAGCAAAGCTGCACTGGATCTCTCAATCACTGCTACCAAAGCTGTTCCATTTAACACAGAGTATTAATTGGAGAAGTGCCTGGAGTGTGAGTCTCCTGTATCTCGGTACCTGAGCTCCCAATCACCAGATTTTACAAGACAGACAGAGGATCACTCTCTCATCTTGTCGTACTTTCTACTCTAGGCCAGAGAACCATTCGTTACTTAATTTTCAACAAAAAAATCTGTTCTGAAAAGGTTTCTATTTTTGCAAGCCAACATTCTACCAACATAAATCTCTAACCACCTTACACAGTACAGCATAGTCATCCCCATGTTGTAACTAGGTAAATATTCATACTAATTTATATCAAGTAATTTCTGATTGTATCTAGGCACCAGGTCTTTCCTGCTCTTTCACCACAAACATTGTGGGATTGCTTGAGGACAAAAATTCAAATAAATAGTAGACAGTAGAAGGGGAATAGATAGAACTTGGCAAATGCCAGACAGCTCAGTGAAAGGAAAAGAGATAAGAGAGAGGAAAGGACTCTAGATCATAAATAGCATCAACAGGAAGCTAGTGCAGAGAATAAACAAGGATGGCAACTTATTTTATGAAACCATCCTCAATGTACAGTGTCAAGTACAAATACCAACTGGAAAATGAGATACAAGGATAAGTTTGCTTTTTGAAAGCAAAACCAGATTTCAGTATGCTGAGAAAATGTTCATCCTTAATGAAGTTCACATGCATAAATACCCTATATGCAAAGATCTTATGTTGAACTCTTTCGCAAGTCTGGACTGTCTGCTGGAAAACTACTAATTCTGTGATAACTATAAACTATGGGAGCATCACTGCAGTCCATGAAGAGGAGACTAAATGAGCAATCAGTTATGCAAGTGGTGGACATCAGATGTCCTCTATCACTTATTCCATTTTAAAAAGTGTTTGTTTTAAGTTTACTTTTAATGAAGAGAGTAGTCTGGTGACGATGCATGATTAGAACGAAGGAGTCCTATACGAAGTCCTATATGAAAAATCATTACAACAAGGAGTTAGAAGAGCGCAGCAACCTACAAAAACCATAGCTGAAGATGAAAAGTATACAAGATTAAGAAAAAATACCTTAGTCCTAATAACAAAAAGGAATAAAAAGGAGAGGGGTAAATCTCTGGCCATATAGACTCTTCCAAGGATTTTTCGCTAAGGATTTGTTATACCTTTTTCTCTTTTGTTCTCAAGGCAGGGGAAGGAAGCAGGGGTACAACCCCTTTCCCATCCCCTAGCCTCTCTGCAACACAAGGTTGCACAGCAGAGAGGGGAGCATACTTGTAATCATGCAGAGAAGCATGATTCCCTCCAGGAATTGGGTACGAGCTCCTGTATAATGCATTCTTCCCCTCTGCTATGTCCTACATAGGTCAAGCTAATAGATCACTATTCTTGGTTGTCACTTGCCATCAAAAAGCCTCGCACAAATAAACAGAGTGCAAATACTCTGTTTGTATTAGCTTAGGACTATCACATGGAGTTTCCTGTTAATACGTATTTGTTCCAACTGTAAAGCAAAGTACAGTTGGTCCTTCCTGAAGGAAACAATGGTATAATTTTTAACTATCTCCTTGGCTTCTTAGCAAAGAAATACTGTCTTCTGAATCCTGTGCAAGAAAGCAGTTTTATTGTGCAAGATAATGTACAATATATGATAGATTGCTACTAATAAAAGCAGGTTAGCTATACAACTAATAATAAGCAAGGATACTATCATATTTATTTGGCTCTTCTGGGAGATTAGAGACTGTAAAAATAATTTAAATAATGGGCGCTGTACCAAAGCACAGAGCACACAATGAATCAAAAGTCATTTAGGATACAGGAGCAGAATTATTGCAGGAAAGGCCTTTAAGGCCTTGGCAGAGGGTATGATTGCTGTAGAAATACAAACCAGATGTCAAGATGCTTCAAGAGGAAAGGTTAACTGCCCACAAAAAGAAATGTTATTGCATCCTGTAACAAGGCTATTGGTTCCCTTGAGAAGAGTCATGGTAGCACAGAAAAAGATGATAGGTGCTGTGTAAAAGATGCTGGAAGAGGTGTATGCTACATTCAAAACAAGTGCATGACTCAAGAGATGTGGGTCTATGTGAACTACTAGACTCCAAAACGTCACCAGTGCTCATAGTGCTCTTCAAATGGAGTGTAAAGAGCTGCCTATGTGTCTGAGCGTTAACAGGAAACTCCAACAGAGCAATGTGACAGTCATAGAAAGCATAATTGCACATGTACAATGGGAAAAGGATGTCACTCAGCACTACAAATCTAATGCATTTTTAGTATTTCTTTTCACATGCACTTCAGGCTTAGCAAGACAAAAACATATTAATTCTGTTACTTGAAAGCTAGGAAAGTACAGTGGAAATACTGCAAAACAGTTACAAATTTTCTGTTATAGTCTGACAAAACCATACAAAGCAGAGGAGAAATTTTTCTTTTTACAGCTTATTTTGCCTGGAACAGCTCTTCCTTACTCTTTTTGCTATTCTAAAACACAGGTAGGAAACTGGTACAGTCCCATATTCTGTCCTCCTTCTCTCAATTCCACTTTCAGCTTTACCCAGGTCCTACCTGAGCAGCCCATCATTCAAAGCAAAACCCATCATCCAGCAGTAGATTCCAAAGTAAGTCCATTGCTGTACATCCACTATCTGCAGCTCTAACACCCAGCCCTTTTCAAGGTGAACATCAACACCAAACACAGCCTATGCTTGGTGTTAAGCATGCATTTAAATTCAGCATACAGTAAGAGTGCAAATGGTTAATTGCACATACTTTCTTCCTTAGTTACAGTCATCTGGCAACGTTTAAAAGGGGAAGAAACAGAATAATGATGTCCACCTAGCAGAGCCAACATTAAGCACAAGCAGAGCCGAACCGTGGCTTTTCAGCTGTTTGGCTAGGTCATTTGGTGGTGGTGGCGCCAGCAAGAGAACAGGTAACACCCCATTATCTCAAAAGGGACATGTGCCAAGCATGGTCAGAGGAGCAAAAGAAGCAAGGTGTGAGCAATGGGTACCCTTGGCTCGCATGTTCCTGGAGCCAAGGAACTCTCAAGGTCCCCTGAGTTACTCAGGGAGGACGGTGCCTTCAGAGCCTGCTGAAAAGCTGACAACCTTTGCTCTTGGGAGAAACCACACTGAACACTCAATGCTCCTGGGTGTTCCCAGAGGAGAGTGCAGAGGGAATTTTCATTTGAGACTAAATCAGCTATATATTTACAAAATGCTGCAGTCAAGGTGGGGGTAGACATCTGCCTTATTTTACAGAATAGGCAGACCTGGGCATGAACAAACAGCAGAGTTGCAAACAGGGGCTTAAGACAGTAGATAAGTTGTACAGCACAGCTGAAAGCAAACATTTTGTTCTTACTGCAATAGAGAACTTTCCTTTTTATCGACCAATTCTGGATAAGTTTTCATTTTAGTAAGAGAGGGGAAAAAGATAGGAGAGGTGTGTTCTAGAAACCAAGTGCCACAATACCAGTAAAACTTGTTTTCCAGGTGTGGTTTTATATAGTCAGTTTGAGAGCTCTCTAGGTCATTTTCCCACTTTTCTTGTAAAAGTGGATTCAAGGCAGTATGGTTTAGAAAAATTTAGTATCCAAATGTTAAGACTCCAACTCTCCAGGCCTGTGTAGAACCCAGCTTCTGAAAAATTGCCAAGCCTAGGCTATTGCTCTGCTTTGCTATCATCAAACCAAAATTAAATAAATCTTCCTAAATAAAACCACACCGGACGCTTATTTTTTAAACTGAAATTGCTTTCCTTAAGTACACAATATCCTTAAACAGGCAACAACACTTATGCCAAACAGCTCCTCTCTTTTGGGCCGATTATACATTATTTTGATAGTTTTGTCTGAGGGAGCAGTTTTAAGAGCTGTATGTATTGCATCTCTCTCCCTCTCTCCCCCCCTTTCCCCCTTTTCCCTTCCTCTCCCTCTTTTTTTGGTCAGCTTTCACAATGGCAGTACTACCACAAATTACCTCTCCTCCCCAATAATTAAAGGCTGAAGGACACTGTCTATGCCTCTTAAAAATCTTTGTGCATTATTTTCATGCCAAAGAGGGGATACTGAAATATGCAATACATGTACACAGAAAACAAAAGATAGCTACAAATTAGTTAGATATAAAGGAGCTGCAGGTGGGATGGTGGGGCAAATATGGCTGTATACTTGCCCTTTACTTTTTCTATGGTGGTGTAAGAGTGGATACTTTTGGTAAAGGGAGAGGGATAATGTATAATACTGTGGAAAAATTGGACTTGGCCAGTTCCTTAATGCATAGAATTGCTTGTTTAGTACCAGCTTCTGAGTACTGCATATAGCCAGGTAAGAACAGTACCCTACCCCAAAAAAGGAAAACAAGACAGAAGAAAGGAAACATTATCTCCATGTTTTAGGTAAGTAAAAGGGGCGACACAACTAGGTTTTAAGAAATAGTGAGAGGTTTACCAATAGAGTTAGTCACAGAATAGGATAGCAAGGCACACTGAAACTAGGTATACACTTCTGAATATCCCAGCAAATTTCCTAGGATGCATGTTCTTACATGCATTGTCAGCAATCTGTTCCATGAGTCTGGTATTTACACAGGTTATTGAAGTGTGTGTCAAATGTGAATTCAGATCCTGGTACAATGCTAAAAAAACCCCTCTCACCTTCAACATCCTCCAGTTTGAAGAGCTTACATAATAATCAAACCTTTAGAAATGCCTGCTTCATGCCTTGTTTCCCATTGTCTCTGTCTTTGCAATACAGTGTATTTGTCTTTGCAATCTAAGCATTTATAAATTCAATAACAAGTTTACCTAGACCTGCAAGCAAAATCAAGAGACACGAGCTGACACCCATGTGCAGTTCTCCCTTACAGCACTAAGGAAACCAAAAAGCAAAACCAGGACTGGAAGAGAATAATCCATACCTTTCTTCAAATGACTAATAACCTTTCATTGCTTTTTCTGCCAACATTTTTTCTTTATTAAAACATACTTTGTGATAATAACCATCTCAATACACAATTCTGTCATAATGCCAGTAAAATAATGCAACCTAAATAGACCTCTGAAGGACAGACATCCTAAGAATCTTTGCTTTTGCAAACGGCCTTCTCTAGAGTGAATATTCAAACTAGAATACTCTGTTGCTAAAAATATAGTTAATGCAAGAAACTGGAAATTTATGCCAGGGCATTTGCCCACTCTTAGCTGAGCATGGAGGCTATAATGACTATAACTCTGTTCTATTCTGTACATAGTTAATAGATCAGTGACAAATAGTACCACTTCAACCATCAACCAACTTTAGACTCCTCTTCCCTTGAGGATAGTTTGTATCTGATATCTATCTTCTATCTCTGTGAAAGCCCTCCAAAACAGGAAGGTAATATTAAAGTTTCTAAAAGCATCTATTATCTTTAATAGTAAATACAGTGAAATAGTGACATGGACTGAAAAACCTTAGATGGATAAATATATGAACGGGGAAGAAAATAAGTAATCACACCTTGAGCTACTGCCCTGGAGAGATCCTGGATTTCTTATTTTGATCCATTCCAAACATCTCCAAAGCGGTATCAGACTTCAGCAACTCTGACTTACCTCCCACCTAACCTCCCAAAGTCCTTTCCATGTTCCCTTTTCCTGAAATAACTATATCTGAAAGAGACTTTTATCAGTGCTGGCAAGACGATGACCATGAGAAAGATGTGAAACTGGGATAAGTACTCTCACAGCCCTTTTAATTATGATTCCCTGTTTTAATTATTTATAGCTACAGCTGAAAGATGCTTTCAGAGAAGCCAGTATTGCCTTTTCTTTTTGACTATTTTCACAACCTGTTCTCCGCTCTATGAAAGAATACTGCATTCTCTGGTTTCCTAGTCTTGCCTGCTCGAAGCTGCAAGTCTCATTTCTGGGCCCAAATTTCCACATGGCTGGCAACACTACTCTGTGAGCCCCCAGCACTGGGACATGCACCTTGGAGCTGAGGCTCTAGACAAAGTCAGAGGCTTGAACTCCAACCAAGACATTACAGAAGAGTACTACTTCTTTGGACTTTACAACCTTGCACTTTCAACTATCAGCTTTTGAATCAGAAATTTTGAACAAGTATTAACAACATTTCAGCAACAACCAAAACCCTAAGAAACTACAGGGTCAACTTCATCCACCTGTGTGATACGGCTGTAAACACACACATCCTTCCACTTACATAAATGGCATAATAGTCACAACACTCAATGACATACTGTCTGGCAGCCGTTTGCTTTCCTGGTATCTATTATCTGTTTCATTTTCCATTATGGGAAATATTACTTAGAAGCAAATTCTGTAAACTCTGATGGCAATGCTCTGAGGAAAAAAACAGAGATGGAAGATGAGCAGATAAATACGGTACAACAGAATCACCTTCCCAGAACATTGAATCTCTTGCTTTGCTTTTAAACAAATGAAGATTTGCAAGGCTATAAGGAAAGCTATTAAAAGCAGCCTAATGTGTTGAATATACTTCTGTAAGTGCATTATAGTTAAATCATTATACTTCACATACATCAAGTAATCCATAAGATTCCACCATGTAAGAATCAAATTCCCATGTATCTTAATCATCCAGTGGCTCGGCCATGATCCTTTTAAGCAAATTTTCAACATAAAGCACTGATCTCTTGAACATCTAGTTCCAGTTATAGATCCTAATTGCTTTTGAGCATTCAATCTCCAGTGAATTTACTAAAATACAGAGTTAGCCAAGTAAAAGATTCGGGATCCTTTATTCCATTCTAATTGGTCAATTTTACAGTAAACAAAACGAGGTAAATGTTAGGATGTTTAAGACATACTAGTCACCTTGTAAATCTCAAAACAGAAAATGACAAAGGACAACTTTGAGGAAATATTTACCTCTTATTTACAAACTGTGTTAGCAACAGGCTTCTACAGATTAAATCAGAACTTAATTTCTTTGGAATTTTTGAACAGGCTAAGAAAGTCCAACAGTGTTCAGAACTTCAGGCCAGACTATGAAGATTATTCTTCTCTTAAATAGTACCTTACTTCCTTTCCTTAAAGTCCACAGGACCAATGTTGCTCTTTCTATGTAAAGGTATCGAAACCCAACCTGCAACAATGAATGTTGTGTTTGTTTTTTTTAATTTGCAAGGCACTTCAAAAAACATGCAGAAAGCTGAAGAACACCAGTAATGCCAAACAGCACTGGAAGAAAAGTCAGCAGTACAACTTAAGTCTGAAGGACGTCATTTAAACTATGAACATTATTGAAATGGCGCTGTTGCCATTGGATAACTTTTTTATGTGGTTTCACCTTCATCAGCATACACAAAAGCATTGTTTGCTTTGGAAGTCTTTGGCAGCAGTGTTGGGAAAAATAAAATCAGTATCTCTAATGTGTATAGCACACAACACTTGTTTCATAATCTGATGTAGCAGAATTAATTTCTTGACCAGCCAACAGGATATGCTTAATTAAAGAAAAAAAAAAAAAAAGGTGGAAGGGAGCTTTGTTAAGTCCATATACTCCTTTTTTTCTTCTCCAAGCCATTGCCTAGGCAGATTCCTGCTGTAGGCAATGTGTGTGTGATTGCCACACAAAGAAAAGTTGAATACCAGTAACTGAGTACCAGTGTGAGCCTCTGGCTTTTCTATTTCTTAGATATTATTTATTATCTATATTTCTTAGATATTTCTCAGATAAACACAGTAGATGGTGTACATCTAAATTTTGACCACCTGCAGTACAAAGGGCCACAATTAAAAAACAAACAAACAAAAAACAAACAAACAAAAAACCAAGTTTGCCTGCCCAAGGTGTCTTCATCCTTAAAAAAGACTTGCTACAACTGTTCTCAAAAAAAGAAAAAAGAGAAAAAAAAAAACAAGGACAATTAATTTAGCAACTACACGTTTTGAGATTTGTTTCTATATGCTGTTTCTCATTAGTCAACAAATTCCAAAAGAAAATTCTCTCTAGCATGGATGTGTGGAAGAATGGTACTTTATAATAAAAATGTCTTATATTGAGTTTATTTCTGGCTCCAAATGAAACTACACTTGGGCTTGGGAAAATCTAGCACTGCAGAGCAAGAAATCAAAATCGGGCACCTCAGCAAACAAAACATTTATGTTTGAGCAGCAAAGTCATGAACTCCCTCGACAATAGGGTGTAACAAAAAACAAACYGTCATACCTGAAACAACAGTCCCTGAACTTTTAAAGGTGATCCATGAAGTTTTTGTGCCTTGGTCAAGGTGGCACAGAGGCATGTTTCTTAGTGATTTCAGCCACTTGTAAAGAAGCTTTCCTGAAACAATTTTTAACCTTTTTAACCCATAGGAAAATCACCTATTTAAAACCTGTTTTTGAGACTGACTCCTTTACATAATAGTAAATTGTCAGATAAATTGTTGTTGCTCCCTATTGCGATGAAGGGATAGGAACAGGGGAGATAAGGTTTAGCCCAATGCTGCACCTCATCCACAGCTTATGAATCAACAAATAAATCCGTTTGGTGGACCACTGGCATGGCAAAAACAAGGGTCCCGTGGGAAGACTCCAGCGGAGTGCCCCAAAGCAGCAGCAAGTTTTTTCAGAACAGCCCAGGGACAGTGTGTGCCATTTCAGACCCTATCTGTACACACAGCTAAGGTGAGCTGAAGTCCCAACTTCAGTCTGACCTACTGCTATTGCTGCCTGTGAGAAGGCACCCTAGTTTTAATAAACAAGCTTTGGGATTTTTTTGTTTTTGTTTTTCTGGTCAAAAACAGTGACCACTAAAATAGATATTTTTTTTTTAACTTAAATTTTCTATGCATTATTGGTTCTCCTTTTTATCTTTCCCTCTGTCAGGGACAGGCAATAAGAGATAAAAGTTAAATTGTAAGAAGCAAGTCTTTTCCTCTCCCTTTTCCCTCCCTCCTAAAAAAAACCTAGAAATTTCACATTTTAAACAAAATGAGGATTATCTACTGTAAGTCTTCCTTTTGGGTCAAACATTTTTATATTGAAATGTTTTTCAATGGAAATCTCCATCCTGCTCTATAAGCCACTGGATAACATATAAATGTGACACAAATCACATGGCTACAGTGCTTCACAGCTTTTCAAAAACTTCTTCCATTGCAACTAACAAATATCAAGTCATTGTAGAAATAACATTTTCCAGTAATGATGGGTCAGAAAGAGTGTACAGCACATATTTCATTATATGCCATCACTCGTACACTCTAGGGTTAGTAGTGTCAAAGCCCTTTTAAAGAAACCTATGAAAATGGTTTCTCCACATCAAATTAAATTAAAAGCCACTTGCTCAAAACTAATGCTAAATTTCCTGCACTCTGCCTGATGTTGAACTTTCAGGTCTGTCATGAACAAGTTTTCCTTATATTTATTCCTTCAGAAAAATCATTTTATTGATCACAGCTGACAACTGAACCAAATTGGCCTTCCTCTGTGTTCGGAAAGGCATGTTTGTCCCCAAACCAGCTGGGCTGATTAATGAACTGGCTATCTAAGAAAATAATAAGAAAAAACAAATAATGTTTAGAATTTTTCAGATTTTTTAACGTGACAAGGGGATAAAGTGCAGCAGATGCTAACATACTGTGTAGTTCATTATCCATCCATCCATACTTTATGCAGACAACTCTGTCATACAGGTAAATAAGAAGACTGTGCAGTAGCAAATAGTAACACAAAAGGTAAAGTGATGTTCATAAAAAGTTTTTAGAGGTCACAGAAGGCTTTTTTTTTTTTTTTAATAAATGTTTACTAAGCCTGGTATTTATGTTACATCTACCACCACTTGTCTTCTTGTTCCTCCATCATGAGGAGGCTTGGAAGGGAATTTTGCTCCCACCATTAACAATTAGCCGTAGTCCATCAAAAGGAGGAAAAACCTGTTCATAAAGAGCCATTTACAGCTCAGATCTATATCTGGAGTGAATATACACATATTAATGATTATGAAGAATCTCAGAGCTAAGGCTACCAAAGTAATTAATATAAATTAAGGATGCCACCTTTTCCATGCACTGCAATATAAACTGAGACAAGTTAGCTCTGGTTCAAGATAAATGAGTTTATAATAAAAGATCACCTATTCCACAGCCTTCCCTAGTTAGCACTTGAAAGAAATTCAGCAGTGCCTAATTCTTACTCCTTTTAAAATTCCACCAGCTTGTTTTTTGCCAGCTGTCTAGTCCAGATACATTAAAAACATGTTAAAAAGCAAGAAACTAAAAAAAGGGTCAGTGAAACATTCTGCATAACTTTTACCCTTCCACCCCAAGATACTGCCAGATCTCAGATAGTYCCCTTTTTCTCACAGACTGACCTTTACCAAAAGCACACTACATACTATATCCTTCAAGTTTTTGTTGCACACAAAGCACAGCCATTACATTCTTTGGTCAGGCAACACTGAAAAAAATAAAAATGGAGGCTAGCTAGTTCGTAAGCRCATGCAAGCTTACAGTCCGGTGACCTGTGTAGCAATTATTGTCCTCATTTTGTTAGCAAAGAAAAATGAACAGCAGAGAGATTAAGTGTCTTGCACAAGGTCATTTAGCAAGTCTAATGCAGAGCTGAGGATAGATCCCCAAGGACCTGGCTCCTAACAGTGAATTTCACACAGATAAATTTTCACGTGCTGTCTGGGCCAGCTCCATGCGTCAAAGACCCCAGCAAGCAGCAGGAGGGGGAGGGCAGGCTCCCACGTTTGCCCTGTGTGGCTAACATTTAAGTTAGCACTTTCCAGCCATTCACCAATTTCAGTAGCAGATGCTGCCAAGCCTGGGCACAGATGATGTAGATGTTTCCTGCCAGCTCAGCAGGGACCAYGGCTCCTGCCATCCCAAGAAGTCCTGCACACCCATCGCCTTGCTGGCCACCTGCCCTGAGCACCCTCCTCAGCAATATCAAGGGGGAAGCCTGCAGAAGAACTGGGACCACCCTCAGAAAGACCCTGACCCAGTCCTTCTCCACCCCGGCACCCTCCTCTCTCTGCCCTCTAGGGAAGGGCTCCCTATGGTGAGGGCCACCCCTGCATGTCCCCTCAGCAAAGGGGAGACCTTCTGTCTCGGAGAGAGGTGGGGACAGAAGGACCCAAAGGGCTTCGGCCACACCATGGAAGGTTCCACTCTCCTTTTTAACACTATATTTTCCTGTATTCCTGTAATCCCTGTATTTTCCTTTCATACAGCAAACACCACTGACCCTCCCCTCCCCCAAATAAAATTTATTATAGGATGTGGTTTCTCCTCAGCAACTGCCTAACTACTGTCAAATTTCTTCCTAGCTGTTACGACATACAAAATATGTAGGATGTGTTTAAATAATGAGAAATTTGCATCTTTTGGAGGAGTTTTACAGAGAGTTGCTCGTAAGCATGGGCAGAAAGTACTTGTTTGATAATTTTACTGGAGGGAATGAAAGTAGAAAGTAAGAGTTGATAAGAGTCTCTGAGATGGCCTTCTGACACTGAGAAAATAATAAATACAAAGTGGATAAGCTGTGAAGGCCTTAAAACCAAAGTCATGTAGCTTATATCTGAGATGAATTAAAAAAAGAAGAGACTGCTGGTAATGCTAAAGGAACACAGTGATAGGGGAAGATTATCTGCTAAAAAAGAAAAACAAAACAAAACAAAGCATGGTGTATAGTCAGAAGTACAAGGCTGTATTCATCAAAGATAAAACAAAGTAGTAACTCAAACACAAAAAGATAACTTTGATGAGAGTTTTATGTCTGAAAAGAGATACTGAAGGTCATATCTCTCAGATCTCATACCACAAAATACTCAAGATATAGATTTATGTGAGGACTCAAGAATCCATACTGAAGATAACAACCATGTTAAAAACCTGAGCATCGGGGAGGGGGCATTGCTACTTATAGATAGTTGGAAAGAAGACTGCAGAACAAGTTCATTTTTGCTTACTAAAAATCTTCAGATTTAACTAATGAAGGGCCGAAATACATCACTCTCTGCAGGAGCCTCTTCCTTTCCATTTACCTCCCAAATACCATGTGGTGTATTAATTTTGCACACCCACTGCAGAAATCCATTGTTTGATTAGAGATTTTGTGTAAGCAAAGGAGTAATCTCCACCTATACACAAGTGAAAAGTCACACCACTGCAGAAGGCACAGACACAGAACCCTTTCCACCACTCAGTTTCCACTGTAACACAGGTCCTTGCATGAGCGTTCTTCACTAGGATAAACTCACTTTAACCTATTAGGAGGAAGCCAAGGGGTGTGTGTGTGTGTGTGTGTGCACGCGCGCAATGAGGATGTGAGCCTTTTGAGTATCCAGTGGTTGAGCTCATCAAATGAGATATGGAGCGCTGAGATCTTCAAAGCTGTATCAGGTATGCAGGAAATGAAGGGTGCATGTGAAATATGAAAAGTGTTTTCCTTCAAGGAAGTGTCAGCGACAGGAAGGTTTGGGGTTTTCTAATTTTATTTTGGGAGAAGAGGAATGAGGAAAGAGAGAAGCTAAAGCACTGACTTACATTCTGGATTTTATTTGATTCACCAATAAAGCCAAATCCAACCCAAAGTCAAAGTATAAAAAACAGATTCACCTATATTTGTGCACTTTGTACAGAAAGAAAGAGAGTGTGACTGACTTACAATCCTTTTGGGTTATGATAATACAGCAATCTAAATTGTTATAGCATCATGCAGTACCAATACAGAACACTYAGCCACTGACTTACTTTTACGCAGAACAAAGTTTAAGGCTTAAATTATTTATGCATTAAAGGATAAAAGCAAAGTAGGACTAAAGAATGCATTTTCTTCTATCAAAGATTAAGCTTTATAGGAAGTTATTATATACTTCTAGAATCATAGTTCAAGTTCTGTCATGGTCAACTTGTCTCAGTTCCGTGAATCAGTGTTTATGCATCCGTGTTTTGAATCAGTGTCCTGAGTCAAAATTTATCTTTCCTCAGCTACATGTCTCCAGTCTTAGAAGGTGAAGGACTGCTAGTTAGTACAGCTGCATACAGCCTGAAATGGTAACTACAACAWGCACACATGCAGGCACACACTTGCATACTATATAGCATTTCCTTTAGAAGCTGAAGGATTGTCTTATCCTCTGAGCTTGCAAAGTGTTCTTAAAGTTATCTCTTGTAGTTTATGGTCACATCATCCTGAACATGCCTGATCTCATCTATCTTGGAAAGTAGGGTAACAGGGTCAGGCCCAGGTACTGCTTGGATGGGAGACCACTTGTGAATAAGAGACCACTTGTGAATACTGAGTGAGCTGTAGGCTCCCAAATACCAGCTAGAGCTGACACTTGGATGGGATGCTAGGGGCAATCAGAAGAGCTTCTGATGATGTATTACTAGTAAAAGACTGAACAAGAAAGATATGGGCCTATTGCTGAATAGAGTGGGTGATTTAGTGATAGCACACACAGATAAGGCTGAGGTAGTCAATTTTCTCCTTGCTTCAGTCTTCACCAGCAAGGTTTCCCAGGCCTCTGTGCTTAGAAGCAAGGCTCAAGAAATGAACTACTAGGAGGAAATGAGGATTTAGTTACACATGACTTGAGAGAACTCATCCTATACAAGTCCATGGGATGAGACAGGTTGCATCTGAGAGTGCTGAGAGAGCTGGTCAAAGTCACAGTGAAGCTAATCTCTGAGGGGGTCATGGAGATGGGGGAAGGTCCATGACAAGTGGAGAAAGGCAAACAGTGTACCCTTCTTCACAATAGTCAAAAAAACCAACCAACCAAACAAAAACTTTAGAGTAGAGACTTTTTCTACACAACAGCTAAAGCTGAGAAAGTGACAGCTTACATCACTATTTTCAATGCTTTGCTGTACTAGCTGTAGCAAAAACTGACACAATAAACTGAAAGCACCCTTATTAAACTCTATTGGAAGATCATCCTCAAAAGTTATAGCCACTGAGCCACAGACAAGGGCAAGATGCCAACAATGGAGCGATCAGGAAAAAGGAAATCCCTTGCATCATAAGACTCATTTGCCTAAAACCATCTGGAAATTGACTCTTCAGGATATAAAGTTCACAGCCTGCTTTCTAAAGAAATGCAAGCAAGAATAGACCCAGAATAGACTTGAACATCCTTCTGTTTGAGATAGTTCAGAGGAAGATTTAAGTGAATGACAAAAATTTTCCACACTGAGATAGCTATCCCCCTCCTCATCCTTCTCTAATCATTCTTATTTAATTTACTTCTTTCCAAATGGGTGAAAACCTGTTGTTTCGTGTCTCTGGGCTGATAGGAAGAATAGCAGCAGCAGCAGTGTATTTTGTAGGAACTCAGTGAACCAAAAATTACAGGGAAAGATGCAAGAGCTACCCCCTTCAAATCAGAGGTCATCAACGAGCGCACATTCAGGAAGAGTGTCTTGACTGTCTGCCTGGAATAAGTCTGCTGGCATTCTGAGCCTTCTAAACTCAGCATGAAAGATGGGCAAGATTTGTGGTGCAAGACTGATCATGCCAATAGAGTCTCACAAAACTTTAGTCTTTTCCTAAGTTTTGGAGGTTGGAAAAGTGACTTATTTTCATCAGCACAGAAATCCTTGCATAAATTAGTCTGTAAGATTTTGTATAAAAATAAAGCCACAGTGGTTTTAACTTTGTCCACACAGCCAAAGCAAATATAGCAGGAAGTGATTTGTCACTCCCCCTGTTCTTCCCCTGCAAAACAGTATTTATTAATCCCTGAATGGGGAAAGAAAAGAAAGAAAAAAAGAATAAAGAAAAGAAAGAAAAAAGAATAAATAATTGCATTGATTTCCTAAGGCTTGTTTTTTTTTTCCCCCAATAATGGCATCACTTGTTGATGGGAGCCCACCCCAATTCCTGGTACACTAATAATTTAGGAATAAAAGAAACACATCAAGTACACTTACAATTAAAACTTACCGCAGGCCAGAGAAAAGAGAGTCAACATTGTGTGCTTTAACCAACAGGCCTTTCAAGCGCCCTGAGAGTAAACAACGATGGACTCTGTTGTCAGGTAGCATGCAGGGGAAAAAGCCTTACACCAGAGAAGATCAGCCTAGCATACTATTGTCGCAAGTGTCACACTTAAATTATTATCAGTTTTCTGTCAACTGCTAATAAAACAAACCAAACAAAACCCCTCAAAACCACCACAAAAAAACCTCCCTTAACCAAAAGTTGTTAAATGGTGATCGCCCAGTGACTGCCTCTGTCATGTTTTGATGTATATAACAATGCACTGTGACCAAATCCTACTTGAGAAATTCAGGGCGTTTTTCTGAAAAGTTACAAGATCTAAATCCTATCTGTATCATGGGCTTTTGGTGAAAAAAATTTTGAGGAAAAGGTTTGATAACAATTTTCATCTTCTGGTCTTCTAACTCACCTTATTCCCCTTTTTCCTCCTGCCATGACAATGCTGCAAAAGGAACAAGTTTGGGAAAGTGACCAATTGAATATATTTTTATTGCCCAGTTTTGGTAAATTTAAAACCAAAAAGAAAGAGAGAGTTAGAAATTTTCAGAAATGGAATGTCCAGTAAGGGGATGTTTGGAAGTTTCCAGTGCATTTTAAATTTTAACTAGCTCTCTAACTGCATTATTTAGAGTTAGGAAGTCTTCAGGACAGGTTAAAAAAAAAAAATGCAGATACAGTCCAAGGGGACCCTCGAAATGCTTATTGCCAGGTATCTTTGGAAACTACATCCAGTATATCTGAGGAATTAACGGAACTTGTAAGCAATCAAAAATAATTCAGTTAGTCTTGGCTCTGCCTTTCATGTACTGTTGTTCGTTCAGTTTCTCAAACTAATTTCATTGCACATTTGATTCTAAGTAAAATAGATAGTGCTGAACTGAGGAATTCTGTTGAAAGCGAGTACTCCTCTTACACAATTAATCAGTGGCAAAGAAAGTGCTTGCTTAGTAGCTCAGGTAAGACTGGGCTCAGGTACACATTGGCATCCCATAGTTACAAATTGAAAAGGACAACAACTATGGATAATGCCACTGAATATAGGCAGCTTTAGTAGGTTTCTGGGTTTGCAGATACAAATGGAAAACAGCTAAGTGCACAACCATACTTAAAGAAAAGGGCAGGGGAAGGAAGCCCTCCCAACTCACAGGGCAGTGTAACACAGCAGCAGGTCCATTTGCAGAATGCCACACACCCTTGCTCCTCTTGAGTATGTTGATAGCACTCAATAACAATTCAGTTTAGGTGAGCACACAGCAGATGAACAACCCGTCCTATCATCATGTGCTATTGTTCACATAAAAGACTTCTTCCTAATACTGTTTAAATACACAACAGTGAAACTCTTGACGCAAACAGCCTTTGTTTCCTCTGCAAGAGATTTGCAACATTAACTCATTAACCATAAATATTTAATGTGCAACACATAACATTGTTCTCCCTAGACCACTATGCTCCTGTTATTAAGGTGCCGCTTTCAAACTTGTGTTTTATCTGAATGGCTTTTTACCAGCAGTTCCCAAATAAGGCAAGGAAGCAAGCCCAACATATTCAAGGTCACTGTTTGTATGTCAGATTGCACTGATGGTTATAACTGTTGCAGTTTCCCACCTTGAGAGGGCAGGAAACTAAAGGTCTTCTGGGTAATTAAATGCACATGTAGAAACAATAAGATACACCCATAAAAAACGCGTGCCAAGCTTATTAGTACAGTCTACTTTTCAGAATTGGCAAATAGCTTTAAGGATTCTATCCTAGCCACCTTTTGCCTTATTTTTTTAGTACTACAGAAGTGCAAACAATCAATACCCATAGAATCCAGTACACCAAAAAGCTGAAAAAAGAACCTCTGAAACTTGTAATGTCTGACTACTGTGTGCATCCATTGTATTTTTTTTTGCACATTTCTGTAGGAATATTGCCATCAACACGTAACACAAGTTGGATAATGAAGACTTCTCTTTGTTTTTGTTTGTACATGAAATAATGTTTGTTAATCAAAATGGTATTATGAACAGGATCTTCGGAACAACAAATACTTCACACCAAGCAGAAGAAAGGAGAGTCTCTCTGAAAGAAAATTTATCGATTTGTCATGTAGCTGCTTTTCAAATACACCATCTTGTTGCTGCTTTCATTTGGAGGAAAAGAAAAAAAAAATCAAACCCCCCCCCCCAAAAAAAACCTTACAAACTATAGCAAATTATTTGCAACAACAGAGGGCATAACGAAGCACAGGGACCCCACTGAACCTGAAATTCTACAGACAGACTCAGAATAGAAATATGCTCTCTCCTCTGAAGAGCTCAGAAGTCTAAGAGACAAAACTGAGAGAGTCAGGTAGGGGACTGAAAGGCAGTGACGTATTTGCTAGTTAACTGTGGGATTGCCAGGTGCCATTAAGTCCTCTTGTAGGCATCACAGCAGAAAAGGGATGACAAGGGATTTGAAGAACAGTGAGGCTGCCTTGGGAATAAGACATTTAACATCCCCTTCTCTCATGAACCCATGAGGATTTGATAACTTGCACTCTCCCCCCAAATTGTTTCAAATATATATATATGTGTGTGTGTGTGTGTGTGTGTATATATATATATCAAGTTTTTCTGTAGCCTTTTAGTTCAGCAGCTGAAAGATACGAAAATTTAACTTGCATGCATACTCAAAAGTTCTTCAGAGAAGGACACGTGCATATAACTTACCTAAGAATGATTTTCACTTTATTCATGCAGTTGAATAAATTTTCCTTCAAATATCATTAGCATGCATTTATTTTGAGGTTAAATTCAAAATACTGAAGATGGAAGTTCCTCATTACAACTTACAGTATTAATTAATCATTAAGCACTAATTAATTTTTCACTTGCACGGTGTGGGGAATCTTAAGACACACTTCTATTGGTTTGTAATTTTGGTCATCTAATGAAACACTGCATAATTGAGTTTTGCTGGTGCTGGTCTGCTGTTACTTTAGTGACAAAATTCCAACAATGCTTTCCAACATTTTGAGGCAGTTTTCAGAAATAGCAAGCTATTTTGCTGTTATTGTATTTACAAGAGACTCAACAGGATGCTCTAACTCTAAATATGTAAACAACACATAACAGCTATTCAGCCTAGATTAAACAGAAATTCTCCTCCTCCCTCTAACTTTGTCACCTAAGCAATTGTAGACCCTAAAACTAGATCTAAAACTAATTGCTTCCCATCACCCCAAACAATTGGAAAAAATAAATTAAGCTTGCAAATTATGCACTGACAGGTAACTTTCAACATCTTAGTTGTCAAGATTAAAATCAACAACATTAATGGTTTTTTGAGCCCTGACAAGAAAAATCAACTTGTGGTAATATCAGAACATTCCAAATTTAGTACTATATACTAAAGACAACATCAGTAATTTTATCACTTAGGCACTGTTCTGTATCAGCTGTAATGCTAAGCAGTGAATATGCAGGTGGGGTTTTAGGAGACTGGGGTTTTTTGGTTTGTTCTTTTTGCTTGGTTGGCTTTTTATTAAGTAATTTGGGGTGGGGTTTTCCAAACTCCTGATATGCACATATCTCTCTAACTGCCAGTGGAAATGTGTTGCCTAAATCATTGAATAAGCCATGAAAATTGTACTCACAGTTTTCGGAAATCAATTAAAAATCTTTCCAGTACTCTCAACGTATTAATACTCCCCATACAGAAGTACAGCTTCCTGCAGTATATTAAATAACTTAAAGTTCAATTGTTATCACTGCCTGAAGCTTTGTGATCCAAAAGCATACCAGAAACTGAACTGTTAGTCAGCCTGGCTCCCTGGCCCCCGTTTGTGTCAGGGACCACAAAGGATATAGCTTTGAGAACTGCAGATTTCTGGATCTGGTCATTGACTCAGTTGATATGTTTGCAAGTAAACTTGGGAGAGGGACATTTTCCAAATATTTAACAATACAACATACGTGTATTAGGTTCCCAAAACATTTTGGTTTGACCCAAAAGGAAGTACCTTGTTCTCTTTTGTTTCAGAGCACTTTAAAACAAAGCAAAGGGTAGGTTTGCACAGGGACTCAATTTTTTTTTTTTTTTTTTTACATGCACAGGAGGAACTGACGGTAATATTACCAGCAGTTAAAAGGTTCATCCATTGATAGGTGATTTCAGTCCAGGCTCTTTTCACTAGTGCTACAGCAATCTAAGAGTGAGCGCTACAGTTTTGATTGAAGTAGTTCAAGAATGTGCAGAAAGATCCATTTGGATTTAAAGGTGCTGCCTGATGCAGACAGCAAAGTATATTTTAGCTTAGGATGCTTTCAAATGTGTATAAAGGTAGAGATGGAGGAAGACTGTCAGCCTTATAAAGTAGAACTTCACTGCAGTTAGTTGGAAGGTAGATGCATGCATATGCAAATATATTTTTCAGTGAACAGAAATTTAGAAATCTGAATTCAAGCTGAGTTAAGGAAACTATGCCATTCAGAAAGAAGTTAGCCATATGCCCACTGGTACAATACAGACACCTACAGAAATGTTGCCCTACCTATACACAGGACCTAATTAGCACCAAGAAAATAAACAACCACTGTACTGTATGGTCACAGTGTTTAAAGAGGTCTAGGAGAATGTGCAAACAAAAGTCACCAATAGGTTCTGGGTTTGTTTAACTTTAATAGGAGGGCTTGGAGGGATATTTTTCTTGGAGAGATGGGTTAGTTAGATTTTGGGGAATTTCATTCTTTTTTATGGTAAGTTTAAACTTACCATAAAGGTGGCTCCTGTCAGCTGCTTGAAAACTATACTGTAATAGCGGATTCATAAAAGCCTCAGTCACACACCTGAAAACAGTGGCTTTTAAAAGGCTCAAGAGCTGGAGGATTATGAAAGAATGCAGACACCAATCTTCAGGCATGGCAGAACTCCTTTCAGCACACACCAAGGAGGCTTTCCAAGCTATTACACCACTGCCTCGCTCCAGCCACACTCTAAAACTGGCTTTCTGTGCTGTGGAAAAACAGAGAGAGATGATAAAGGACCGGGGTAAACAAGAACCCCCACAGTTTGTTAAGGCAGATATCTGGTCCTTTTGCAGTGCAAGAGTAACAAACAATGTTTGAGAGAGCTTGAAGTGTTATTAAAACAAAGATATCTAGACTTCATAACCTTCCTATTGGGTTAACTTTGTCATGACACTGAACGCACATTGTATCTGCTGAACTACTTTAGCAGGTATTCTGCCCCTTTCCTCACTCTGCACTTCTTCCTGTCTTTCCATCTTGTCCTGTTTTTCTCAAAACACCTATCACAGAATCACAGATTAGATATACCTTTGGTAAGTCCACATAGAAGACAGGCAGGTCAAGAAGACAGGCAGGTCAAGAAGACAGGCAGGTCAAGAAGACAGGCAGGTCAAGAAGACAGGCAGGTCAAGAAGACAGGCAGGTCAAGAAGACAGAAAACAAATGAAAGTGGGTCTCAGAGGGTGAAGTGTGTCTGAGTACTCTCTCAGTGGCTTGTGCTTGGTTGACTTTTTT
>NW_020450749.1:2322138-2341887 GCF_003343035.1 Apteryx rowi
AAAAAAAAAAAAAAAAAAAAACAACAGTTAATCAGTTTTGCCAGCTTGGACTATACCCAAGAAAAAAATAAATAAATAAAATAAAAGTGCAACTCCGTAGCAGAACTCAGAAATGAGCATGAGTTAACAGCAGTCCTAAACAACAACATACGTACATACGTTTAGGAGAAGGTCTGCACTGCCCTTTATAAACTGGGTATTCAGTAGCCTGGAACCCCTAACCTGCTGGTTGGGTGGTTGGGCTGCAGGACTCCACATTCCCCAGGACACAGGCTTTGCGTCACTGGGCTGGTTCCTGGCAAGGTCCCCTCCATAAACACTTTCCACTAACATCTTCTGATTGCTCACGGCACCCTTTTCCATGAAGCGAACTCTGTTTTGAATTGCATGTGTCCCAGTCTTACAGTAGATAGCTGTGCTTGAGGCTAGTAAAAAATGCCAGTGCATGTATTAGACATTGAAGTCTGCTCTTCATCATTCAATTGGACACAGACTTTATGAGCAGTTCAGAAATTACTTGGTTGCCAAGGTGTTGACACTACAGAATTGCTGTACTTGTTACTTGTGTAGTAATTACATATCAGACATCCTGCACCTTTATTAAAAAGCAGCTCCTGTTTTATGAGTAACAGGAACTGCTTGCTTCAAACAAAAATGCAAATCCATTCCCTGACTAGAATTGTGAAAGCTCAGAAAGGGCAAACATTTGCTATTCAATGTTAGAAAAATAAAAGCTAACAAACATGAGGAAGCAACTAAAGAAAATGAAGAGGGAAGTTAAAAAAATATACACACCTGTTTTATTTCCTCTTCTCCCATCCCTTTTAGCAAAGAAGGCAGCATAGCAGTGCYGCCAGAGAGCTGCGAACTAACAGACCTGAACTAGGGACCATTTGAACACTGACTGATTGACTGTCCACYTCCTGCCTCTGTTTAACTTAGCAGCGGTACAGACAGACAGCAATAGCTTGGCTATATATTATTTCAGTAGGAGTGTTCTTCACCATAAGCTAACTAAAGAGACATCAATAGTTTAGCATTTCATAACCTAAGGCAGCTTCAAGTATAAAATTCCTGATGCAGGGGGAAAAAAAAAACATCCTGGCAACTAGCAGTCACAAGGAAAATTAGTTTCCTTCCACTTAAAGTGTGGAAAGATTTCAACATAGTAAGTAAACAACTGTTCTAGCTCCCCACTTACACGTTTTCTCATCCAATATGCAACTGCCCTCCAAGAGTCCAACAAAGGTGAGAGAGACACACAAAGCATCAGAAAAAGATGCTGAAGGAAAAAGAAGAGAAAGACAGAATGACAAATGACAACATATATACATACAAAGAAAGGAAATAAATAAGTTATGTTTGTATGCTATGTCAAATACCAAACACTGAAATAGCATATTAACAGGCATATATATTTATAGGAGAGGTAATAGCAGCACCTCTTCTGTACATGCGGGGCACCAAAATAAAGATGTCCTTATTATCATCTCTTTTGAGTGCCAACAGGACTGTTATACCCATTATTTTCTTCACCGTCCCCCAATTCTCTRCATGTCTTTCAGCAATAGACAGTTACAAACAAATTGCCCATCTAAACAATCAACTCCTTAACCATTTCAACAAAAGGGATAATGCATTAAATGCAAACAGCTTTAGCCACACTCACACTACTAGAATTGGTTATTTCTGGCCAAGCACTTAAAGATTTTTCAAAGCTGCTAAAGAGACTGAGGGAAGGAAGCTCTCATTTCAAGCCAGCAAGGGAGGTTCCAACGTATCTTCTCTAGTCATGTGTGAAAATCCCACCTACATGCCACACTGATTCCTCTGGTACACACATGCTATTTAAGGGGTAAGGCTGAGATCCAAGAAGTGGCTTCCATTGCAGCTACTCCTGATCAGCTGTCAATCTGCCTCCTTGGCAACTGTCATAAAGCATCTTTCAGAAATGCATACAAAATTCTTTTAAAACAAAACGAGTGCTACAGAGGCAATAGTGGGGGAGCAGCAAGCAACAGCTCAAAACTTTTCCAATTATGCAACCATACAGCAAGTAGTAAAAATCAAATAAAAAAATCAAATAAAAATAACTATTGTAGACCAGATATATTTTTATATGCATTTGCATACATATGTATATATAAGTATGTAAATTCTATTCTCTCCCACACTCCATCTTCACCTGAATATTGTCTTGACCACAGAGCTCTAGGATAGCTGAGTTGTTTTTTTTTTTCTTTAAGTGAATGTTCAAAAGTACATAATATCAATTATATTTTTTATACAATATGGGACTCAAATTTCTACCGTGTCCATTTGAAGACAAATACATTTGAATGATCTTCTTGCACAGTAAAGGTGTTTTGAGAATTGAAATATCCAGTTTAAGCGACTAAATAAATTTGTCTTTTTGAATTCAAAACACTAGAAACAAAGTATTATCTGGATACAATTTCACTCATTTGTCATCTCATTTACCTTACAACTGTGCCTATGTGTGTACCACTACAGTAATATTAATGATGTCAGGTAAGTCAAAGCAGAAGAGTGGAAATTTTCAATCAAGACAGGATGTTTTCTAGAAGACAGCAATTCTTCAAACAGTAGGGAGTTCCAAGAGGCAAAGAACTTCAACATAGCAAATAAACACTCTTCTACAGCAGTCAAAATGTTCCCCCATACACATTTTTTCCGCATCTGAAATTCATGGTTCCAGGGTCATTTTGAAACTACAACCCAAGGGGGGTTCTTATTACTACTTTGTTTAAAAGGAGCTCAAGAGTAGTTTTAATTGCATATAAAATGCTCACGTGGTATTTCAAAAACCTGAATGCCTAAAAGCTTCCWCTGATACAGTTGTGGACCCATGTGGACTTTGGTGCCTGTTCAAATCCAGCAAGCTGACCTAAAATAATAATACAAAGTTATCCCTGGCCAGCAAAAACATCTAAGAAGGTAGAGCAATGGTTCAAAGTGACTTTACCTCTAGCTGGGTTCCCTAAACATGGCATGAATTTTGTTGTCAAGTCTGTGGCTTGCACATAGGACCACCCAGTGAGCATTTACTTTTATTACAGTTTATTTTTTAAAAAGTAGAAATATTAATCCAGCGTTAAAGAAACACAATCTAAAAAGGCTAGATAATGCAGAACTTAGTTTCAGCAGCAATAGAAAGTGATTACAATAAAGTAGCACCTGGTCTTTTTCTAGTTAAATACCTTCAGGTAAAAAAGGAAGTTAAAAATAAAAAAGCCTGTCTTAAATTCTACATCCTAACATTACACCATGCAGCTCCAGTCCATGTTTCCTTGAGAATACATTTTACTTTCTTTACCCATTTAATTCAATTGCTCAACTTCAGTTCTTCTTCAAAACAAAGTATTTTTGTTTAATTTATGTTCAGCAGAACATTGCTTGCCAGAAACATATCTCTAAAATACAACGTAGAACAGAGTTGCTAATACCAAATGACGTTAAACAAACAGCAACTCTCCACTGCCTAGCAATTAAAATTGATAAGGAGCCTGTGTTCTTCTGGAATTCTTTTCAACTCTAACAGTAAGCTTTGGAATTGCCAAGCACTGAAGGTTTTTATGACTTTGCTTTTTATGAATGCACAGCCTAATAGGAGACGATAAGCACATTTGTGCACTTGACTGGTGTTTGCCCATGATCAAGACTATAGGTAGAGGGTTTATTGCTGTGAAAGACATCAACAGCACCCCAAGGACAGACTGGGACATTCCAACACTTGTCACAGAGGTGCCAATTTCCCAGTAAATCAAACAGCACTGTGATTTGATAGAGCCACGGCARTACTGATAATAATTTTAGACTTGGATGCCAGGGGAGGGAGCAGTAAGATTGTTCTATTCACTACACCTCTCCAAAATACCCTAGAACTCCAACTTGTGAGTCAGGGAGGGGGAAGGATAAAACCTAATCTGTGATACAGTTGTTGGTCAGTCCCTGATGCCACTGTGTTAACACACACTCTGGGGTACAGAAAGCAAACTGTTGTAAAGTACTAATGCAATTTCAGAGCAAGGTAAACACAGAAGCACATACTGGCTATATATTTGTATTGTCACCATACCTTAGAGCCACGGCATATTTCAGATTCCCATAGTACTAGATGCTGCAGGGATATAAAAGGAGTGAAGGTCCCTGCCCAAGAAGTGTATACCATGGTTCATAGTGGCCATGTCTACCCAGTTAGGTGGAGTCACTAACTCTGTTAGGCTCAGTGCCAACTCTGGTCCCAAAACTAACTAGAATTCTTAGTGACTACCTATGCTAATAAACCCTGCCTCTCAGAGCCTTGATAAATGGAGGCACAACCCCACATTGTCATGGCTGTCCAGCTTTTGGGCCAGAACCAACTCATGCCCTGCTGGCTTGGCACAAAGGCAGGGCTTGCATATACATTCCTCTGTCTTCATGATTAATACATCCTTCTCCAGCCTGCTCTAGCAGCCACAGCCTCAATTATAATTCACATTTAGGGCTAGAAGAGCAGCTGAGATGCTTTTTTATCTTTTCAAACCAGCCAGGTTGATATCAAACTTAGTGATGTGAAGTAGAAAGAAAGCTACAGCCAGTAAATCTCATTGCTTCATCCAGGTCCATGGGGTGTTAAAGAGCTGGTCTCTTCCTCTCCTCTTCTGTAAACAAACTGATACAAAGCAGCCAGTACAGCTGATGCAGAGGAGCTGTAAGAAAGGAGTAAATTTATAGGCATTCCTTCCGCCTTAGTGACTAGGCTATTTTTCCCCCCATTTCATTCTGTGCATTTAAACTTGTTTATCTCAGCTCATTAATATAAGAAGTCACATTTACACTTTTGGAATGAGAGCTTACATTGTCTGTGTTTCCCATAGCTGTTCATCTTCCTTACACTGCAGTAACAATACTTGACCTAGAAGTATCCTGTAAAAACACTTCATTCTTCCCTATGTTTATCATAAGGTAAGTGGAAAAATAAGGAAAAAAAAAWAAAGAAACTACTTTCACCACCATGACCTCTCCTAACTATATAGGAAAACACTTATTCAAAGCAGAGGTCAAATTAATTATTTAAAAGGCATGCCCTGCAATACTAGTTTTATTTTACAAGGTAGGTGCTAATCTCAGTGGTGCAGCCAAATTTTACTGTTTAATCATTTACTGCCTACAGGGTACTTTACTTCAATTGCATTAACTTTTTTTCTTTGGTTTCTGTCCCAAACTTGCACAATTTTCCTATGGCTGTGGTGTTCCACAGCCACTGGTGTTTAAAATTCCAACTTCCACACACAGCTGAGTTCAAGTATTCAGGAGATTTTGGAGGAGTTGGGGAGAAGGCACAGGCAAAGAGAGGTACCATATAAAAGACAATGACAATTAAGTCTGCTTAACATGGCATGTTCAAGAGACAGGGATTGCAATAGCAATGAACACACAGAAAACGTCATTTTAATGAGACAGAAGCATCATCTATAACATTACATTTGTTATCAATCAGAGGGGAGGGGAGGAAAGGAGGAGGAAGTGGGAGATGGGAACCAACCGAACATAAACGTGGCTGTATTTCCCTGACTGCTGCTCATTTCTTCCTTCTAAAACTGTATTTGTCCTGGAGCCAGATGCAGCTGGTACACCTCACAGCTAAAGGAAATTGATGGATTGGACCAACCTCTCTATTACTGGGTTTTGGATCATTAAGTAAATGATTTTAAAGAAAGCTATATTGATTCTACTTTTATCTAAACATGTGGCAATTGAAACATAAAGAGCTAATAAAATATCATTTTCAACAGAGAAGATGTCATTGATAAAAGCAAACAGGAGACATGACTAAATAACTGTTTATATTTTTCAGTTCAGTTATACTGCCACAAGAGTAAAACTTGTGTTTTAATCTTACACCTTGAGYACCCATTTGTAGAAAAAGATCTATCTACATGGCAAAGATTTTTGCAAAGCACTTAGTAACAGTCTGAGAGCATCTAGACGCCTATATTATTAAAAAAAAAAAAAAAAACAGTCTGGAACATCATGTAGCCTACTGCAGGTGAAACATCACAGAAATTTACCTGATAAAGAACCAGAACAAAAACAAAGCACCTGGATGAGACTTTTGTGTTTGTCTTCCTAAGATTTCATTGATTAAAGAATCTATTCAATTTAGAGAACCACTGGTTAAAAGCACCTGTAAAATATTAGGGTGGGAAGGAGGAATTAATAAAAAGTTATGATCCAATTATATATTAAAAAAAGTGACGTTTGTATAGTAAGTAAAAAAAAAAACCCAACAATTAAAAGGCTTTAAAAAATACCTGAGATATGCATTTGTGACACCCCCCCCCCCAAAAAAAAGTATTTGCACAGAAAGGAAAAGAGGTTACTAACCAGTAATCAGAATTCTTAGAGATGCATAAAGCACATGTACAATCAATCCACTGTGGATATACAGTCACCACATCATAAACTAAATAACACTGTAGCTTTGCAGTATTTGGCAAGTAAGCCCAATGAGGTGTTCACTCATACTCAGGACGCAAGTATATTGGATGAAAAGCTTATCATGCCTTTTCTACTCCGTATCAACCACAGAATTCAGTGCAGACAAATTCCTGGAAACATATGTGGGAAAGTGGGAAAGAGTGGATACAGTGGAATATATATACACCTCAGAAGTCTTCAGTTGACAGTACATAACATTTTTACCCATTGTTGAACAATGGCTCATACACACACTTTCAGCTAGTAACTCCCATATATCCACACCTAGCTGCACATGAATCTCAGAGTCCTACACATCAACAGTAACTGCAGAACCTCTTGGTGAAGTACTACACCCCAAGACCATGTCCAGTTGGGTCTGAATATTCTAAGGATGGAGACTCCACAACCTCTCTGGGCAACCTATTCCAGTGTTCAACCATATAATTCACTACCCCTACCATCAGACAGTTTACCTTGAGAGAAATACAGATTAGGCTTTAAAGTCCATTCCTTCTTATCCTATTCACCTCAACACGAAGAGTAGATCATTCTTCTCCTATCTATGGCAGTCTTATATAAACTGAAGACTTACAAGTCAACCATCCTGCTCGCTCCTTTCCACTGCTGTTACTCTTTATGCTAAGCTACCTTTCCTCAGATTGTAAGATCATGTTTTCTAGTCTTTGGGTAGTTCTTATTTTCCTCTGGACAGTTTTTTCAGTTGGTCCATGTCTTTGTTGAAGTACAGTACCCAAAATTTTAGTTTCCTCTCCACACTACTAATTTCATCAAGCAGCCAATTCCATAAGCAAACAAAGAAGGGAAGTATTAAGAATCTTATAAAAGATATACATGACAACATTTGCTTTTTCCCTAGCCATAAACCTTTTTATTCTGTCACAGTCTGAAATTAAATTGATAATTTTTTTTGACAAATCCATGCTGAATGCTTACACATGTTGTACAAATTAACAGATTAATTTCCTGTGAGTGCTTAGAAATAGTTTGATTCCTTGCTCAAGACCTTTTTTTTGAATATTAAAAGTTAAGCTTTTCCAACTCATGTCCACCTTCAAAAATTAGCATTTGACTTGTCCTTCTTTGGTCTTCTACAATGTCATCCAGTCTCTAAGAACACTTCTGACTTAAAATCATAATATCAGCTCTAACAGATATGATAGCAACTGACCACATATTCCTCAAAAGAATTGAGCAAAATTCCTCAAAAGAAGAATCAGATGGCACCTCACATATATTATTTCAGTAATGAAAAACACAGGCCATCTGAAGGTTTATTGAAATGGACATTTTTTGATTGAAGAGAAAGATATTTGATACAAAACTTTCCTAAGAAAAAGGAGACCACCTCAGCAGCAGCTAACAGGTAGTATTACAACCTGCTTGAATGCTGTCTACACTATTTAATATAAGAGATAAAAAAACAATATGCTAATTCCCCTTTACTTTCACAGATACTATCCACTGGAAATTTTTCAAAGATCATGTACTTCTCACATTCTATTTTCTCACAGTCTTCTCAATCTATAATGAGAGTTGATGGGCATGCATTTAGTTTTATATTAAAGCCACAAAAACTAGGCTGCCACAGAAGTCATCACAGTAATTTCTCAGTGTTTGACACTCAGAGTGCAACAAGCAATTCACATGCACAAGAAGGGCTAAAATTAACACAGCGCAGCTAGTCTTGTAGTCCTGCAACCTCAATATTCTTGTAAGGTTTTCCTTGTTTTTATAGTTGGAATACCTACAAATTATCCAAATAAGGTTATGTCATAATAGCAAATAAAAGCCATGAAGAGCTGTCTTGAATGAACAGAACTATGAAGGCATAAACCAACTCCTTATATCTATGACTGTCATACTTCATATACTGTTGAAACAGCTCAGATTGTTTAGCACTAGGATGCTAGATGACCTGTTGACACAGAAAACATTGAGTGAACAGGTTTATTTTGTGCAAAGTGCTGAGATAATACACTATCAATACTTTCCGGGTTGCTGATAAGATAACAGCATATAATTACATGAAGTTTACTCACACTATGGATAAAGCAATACACATTTATTTATTTACTCATTGACAGGTTTGACCACATTTCAATGTCTTCCAAGACACAAGTGAATAACAAACAAATTGAATAATCTCAACTAGATCTACTTAGGAAGAGTATTTGAAAAAAGCAAGGACTATTTGCTTAAGCTTGTAAAGGACAGATAAAGCTTTGTTCTACAGAATACAAATAACACACTGATTCTAAACATGATCAGCTAAGGCTGTAAGGCATTCTCTTTTTTCAAAGCCACAGTATGGAAGGTCTTTCCCCGGTATCTGTTCAGGGCAATGGAGAGAGGGGACAGGGAATTTGGCACAGGCATTCTAAGGGTTAAGGAATGAGACTGTCAGCAGCAATTATTTCCTGCAGCCTTTCTCCTTTGCTCTACTTGTCCACATCCTTACAGGAGATGAGGCACCTTTACTTCTGCTTGTTAGTTATACTGTGCCTTCAGTGGTTACTCTGAAACAGAAGGGCCCAGCCAATTCCAGCCTCGTTTTACCGGGAGTGGGGGGCTGATGCTGCAGGAGAAACCACCCTTGGAAGGTAATTACTTATTTAACAGAAAGAAGACATCTTCACCACAAATGCTGCAGCCTTTGTTGTACAAGGGAGGAGCTAAGCCTCCACAATGTTTGCCACCAGCATTCTACCTCTGCTACTAAGCTTAGTCTTTTTGGAGAGAATACATGGAAGTAACTCGATGGAAACTTCCTATCATGATTTACATTCTGTCCTCAAACTATGACCCCATTTTGTTCCCTATCCAATCCATATAAATTATGTAATATTAGCATCGCAATGAAAAATTATCTTTAAAAAATGTTAAAGGTATCCCCAAGACATGAGGGAGCACATTTTCAGAGGAGATTAGATATTTCTGAGCACTGACATTCATAGATAACCAAACTAGCACAATTTTCTTGGGCCAGTTCAAGACTGCTGGCTGACAGCAGATCATTTCAAGTCTGGACACTTTCTGGTCTAAACAGAGGGGACATGTCTGCACCTAGTCTAAAACACATGCTAGGAGGGAAGGACAGAGAGAGGACAATTTATTTTATAAAACCTAGAACAAAACCACTGTTGAAAAAAAGAAAAGAAAAAAAGAGCAAAGAAAGAAGACAAAGAAAAAAAACCCCAACTTGAGTAACTGTCAATTATGTAATTTAACAGATTTACTAAAGGCTAGAGACAGCCATCATATGTACAACATAAAAGTTCATGCAAAATTAATACTATAAAAGGCTTAGTGCTTTCAGAAAAAAAGAAAAAACTTAGTTAAAATTATTTTATATTTTATTTAAAGTAAGTTCTACACATCCTACGAACAACGTCTGATGAGTAATTTTCATTGCCCTAATCTTCAAGATGTGTATACATGGTTTTATCTTTACTAACACTAGTTGGTCCCATCGGGAACCAAATATCTGTTCAAACAGTGAAGTTAAACATATGGTGAGTGTTTCTTGCAGAATCAGAACAGTTCAGAAAATGTATTATACATTCCTACTGTGGGAAGAGAAAACGTATTCTCTTCCTATTTTTCAGGCTTTGTCAAAGCAAAGCTAATAAACTAGAAACAAGAGCACAACCTGTTAGGATAAACAAAGAGAAATATTTTATATTCTTTCAAGATACTAGTTCACTAAAATGATATAATTCTCATTTGAAGTAAACACAAGTCAAGTAAAGTAACAAATCATTTACTGTTTAAATAACCCCAGAACAGTCTTTTATTTCCTTTTAGAAACTCTTAAAAAAAAAAAAAAAACTAGGAAATTCTACAGCCTCAGGTTCTTCTTGTTCCTCCTCTATGCTTTTCAGGGGAACAGCACAGGGYAATTTTGTTTCACAGTCTACTGCCCTTTTTAACTAGGAAAGACACAAAAGCTATTCTGTTTCAAAAGGAACATGGAACAGAAGAGGTCTTCTCCATTCTCTGCACACTGCAACAGTCATGAGTATCAGCAGGAAGTACAACCACACAAAAGAAAATGGAACAATTCTGAACATCTAGACATTTCAACCACTGGATTTTACTAGTTAGGAGTAGCTCCTGTCAAATGTTTCAAAATGTTATTATCAAATGACATATCATAAGACAGTTGATACTTGCAAAACATAAGATTCTTCCTATTTAAAACATTAATAGGAAACTCTGAAAGATCTGGATCAATAATTGCRGAAGCAGGAGAAAATGAAAAGGATGCAGAAACCCTGCATTAGGTTTATTTTGGCTTTGGTGAACATTTTTCATAAAACATTAAAACATCACATTGACTGCAAAGAACGAATGAAAAAAAAACTGAAAAGACATACTACTCTAGACACATTGCTGGAAATATCTATTATAAAGGCCACCTAACAGTTTGCTGCATAATTCCCTATGTTCAGTAGCTTATAAATTTCACAAATTTCAAAAAGGTAAACTTTCAAGGCTGCAATTTTAGTGCTTGCTGTAGTCCTTGCATAAAGTCCCACATGCACTTTTTTTAAACTCAAAAAGGATTCAGCCAGTTTTGAGAAAGAGCAAATATATGCTGATTAACTTGCATAACAAACATTTCTGACACTACAGAAGTTCAGAGTAAAAACTTGCTTTTGTTGCAATGGTTGTCCTAAACATCAAGAAATCTTTGGCTTTCCCTGTGCGTGTCTATTTTTATTGCAGTTTTTCCAAGTTCTAAGTTTTCTGTTGTAAAGTGTGGGTGCTAAGGGAGGAAACTGCCATTTAAGAAATGCCTTACAGTATTTGTTTACAGATACTTGCACTATACCTACAAACTCATCCAGGCCCTGCTTAGCCCTCTGCGCAACTTCTTACATTTACTAAGCTCCTTGAATGCAGAAAACAGTTCTGATTTTGCTGCTCTGTACCAAGAAGTGGGGGAAGAGGGGGAGCTGAGAATCCATGCACCTGAAAAACTGATTGCGTCAGACATGAATGAAAAGTTCACACTAAACACCCCTCCAGTCCTCCAGCTCCGTGAAGACTCAGTGCTGAAGAAACCTATTTAATTTAGAGAAGCTGCAGAACTTCCTGTAAGAGCCTTTAAATCACTGACTAAAAAGCAACAGTAAAATTAACATTAAAGTTGGACTAGTAAAGCAGATAAAACTGGCTATCTCTGTTATTACAAAAAAGTTATCTTTCTGGTAGGAGGTAAAATACAGTAGATACTACCATAGTAGAAGCTTGCAAATGTGTGCCCTCCTGTTATTAACAGTGTTATAATGGTTCTCACACACATGACTGCATGAGAGCCAATACCTTGCCTGAAAAACTCACTAATCTACACACCCTTCTTCCCAGCCTCTGTGATTCGTTCTACCCATCAGGCCTATTTGCAACTGGCAGCATTCCAACATATTTGAGACTTCTGTTTGACCTCTCGGTGGCAGGCAGAAAACACCTTGCCCCCAACAAGACAGTAGTTTCCATCTGGAACTGAATGAGCAAGTGTTCACAGCTTTTATGTTCAGTCACTAATAAACATCCAATAATCTATTAACACACAAAGTAATGAGGTACTGCCAAATTTAAAGTCAGCAAAGCACTGTGCCTGTGCATAGTCACCATCCCCTAAACCATATGTTGACACTGTTGTTTGTAATAAATCCAGTGCTCAGACATTTGGAGCTCAGCCTAATTAGCTGACTGCATTGAATCTCAGCTCTAGCCTTGATTCAATTGCAATGAATGTTTTGAAAGAGGCCTATCTACACAGCCTTGCATATTTTTCTCCTGGCACTTGAAGAGCTAGGGCAAGGAAGTGTGCCAGAATTGCTCAACCGAGCATTTGACAGACATACAGAAATGTGAATACTGCACCTACAGGTTTTCTTAAGATCATTCATGTGCATCTTTTAAAGGGAGGTAGAATAATTCTTTTCCTGAAGGAAAGCAAACACCAGAGAGAGACTTGAAATATTATACTGGAAGGATGATTGGACATAGAGAGGAAGGCCTATCCCCACGAAAGCCTGCCCAAATTTAATGGATATACAACCATTATGCATGGGTTCTGCAGAGTAGTTCATCCATCCCACACAACTTGCCTCCGCTAAGTTCTAGTGCTGATCTGCTGATTTTACAGCCTTCTGCTTCCATCAGTTACTCAAAAATCTAAACATTGGTACAATTGCAAAGTCTTACTCCCCCCAACCCCAACAGGACTCCCTTCCCTCATGCAGCATGGTCTCTTTATCGGTCACTGCCTGCAGACAACAGGTCAAGATGACATTCTACAAGCTTTTTCAAGTAACTGTTCATGTAGTGTTATGCATTTCAAAGTAGAAATTGGATTGTCTTCTTTATTATTACTAAAGATAGTGTGTTCCTTCAAAAGACACTCTAATAAGAAAATACCCAGCTTTCCACCTTCCTTCTCCTTTGACTGTTCAAAATACATTTCTGCAATCATTTTCACAAAGCAATCATTCGGGGCAACAGATAAGGCAAAGATGGTGGTTTCGTCAAAGTGACTTCCAGGTAATAGCTACTGGTGGGTGACATTGAGAGGACCTGGTTTGAGTCTGCTCTTCTTTCTGATGACAGTTAATTATTAAGTGAATTTGATTTTTTTTTCATTTTTCATCAGTTATGCACTTCATTAGTATCTGCGTTTCATAACTTCTATTGCCCCACTGGAAAGAGAAATGAGGACCCTCCTGACCTGTAACTAAGTTGTCACTCCTGAGCTCTCCTTGGCACAAACTTGGATTGTTCTCAGTCACAGGACAGCCAGACGGCCCTCAGTAAAGATCAATCTTCAGTCAAGTTATAAATTGGGAAACATGAAACATGGCAAGAGAGGAAACGTGTATGTTGGTCAACCCAAACACTACCTCTGCCACACAAGTTCCAAAGCGAAGTCTTCATGTAATATCATAGCTAAGGGCCTGCATTGTGGCACACAGCAGGGAAGGAGGAAGCAGCAAAACCTCAAGTCACTTCTCTACAACATCTGTACTAAACAAAAACACTCTTTTACAGCTGTCACCTTGTTCACAGAGCATGAAGTTATCATGCTCTGTCCATCCAATAAGCTTTCAAATACTACTTACTGAAACCTTTTAGCTCACATGCTAAAACACTCGTGCTGTATAATTGTAAATTTCAGATAGAATACCACATATTATAGCCTCATGGTAATCATCTGGCAACACTCTTTTGCTGGACTGCTTCTGCTCTAGCATAGCAGTGGATACACAACATGAGAAAATACTGCAGCTTCACACTGTAGCAGAAGTCTGCCCAAGTCTCTAAATATCACTATTTGCCTGATAGGTAGCAGGGCTGACCAGGCAGCAGTGACTCCTAAACATTGGCAAACTGTCTTATATATGCAGCCAGCTATGATAACGGACCATGCAAAAGGTCTCCCCTGTTCTCTGGGAACATGTAAAGGTTGCTTTTCAATCCCTTTTAACTTCAGACAAAGACATTACCAGACGTATCGACAGATACACAGTGCTAAGCTGCAAAGATGTCCACTCTACTGCAAAATAAAACAGACTGTGGAGTAGGGCTGAGGAAAAACAAACAAACAAACAAACAAAGACAAATTACCTTGTTTCCTCTTCATTTTCCCCGCATACATTCCCTGAGCATGTGTGCCACCTCAAAGATTTTTATAAGATACTGCACAGCTATAACACACTATGTTCTTGAAAATGCGAGGTGACAAAGCAGCAGTTTCCTGCTATTACAACTGTAGCTAGCATGAGGGGGAAGAAGTTCTGAGATGATTAGGGCTCCAGTAATACAAATGAATAGTAAATAACGGTTGCAAGTAGCAAGCACTCACAGGCACAAAGACATACAGAAATAAAATAAACATCCATTCACATCAGCCTCTGCATGACAAGAAGAATAATCACTCAGACACGCCAAAGTGTGGGGGGCAATTCACCTTCAACCAAATTGTCTTAATCCTGACAACACAAAAGCTAAACCCAAGTCTCCCTTCAATTGACTGTGGCAGAAAGAATATGACTGTGATCAAACTCTTTTTAATTTCTTCCACTTAGAAAAGCCACACTTCTTTGGGGAGGTTTAAATTACCTTTTTAAAATAGAGGTAAAAACTTGAAGTCTGACTTCAAACCACAAAACCTCTAAAGACCATGTCCAAAGCATAGTATTTTGTATATTTAACCCCTTCTCTGAATTCACACACTCAGAAAGAACACTTGCAATCATAACGTGTGAGCACATGCAAACACTGATTATTTTTACAGCTTTTTTTTTCCCCCTCACCAAAAGTTTATGCACTGAGCATGAACCAATATTCTTGAAATATATTTGGAATCATTAAAAATTGGGTATTTAAGTCAGTTTGGAGTTGCACTTCTTCCTCATAGTATTGAATGTAAACATCACATTGCCTTTAATAATTAATTACTTTAAGTCATGATACACCATGTAACTGGAATATTCTATCTACCATTGTTTCTTATCTTTGCATGTGTACACAAGCAGTCACACTTCTGAGAGATTAGGGAACTGTGCATCTGCTCCGCCAGTTTCTTGAGACCGGTCTCCCAACTCACAACTGCTGGCCAATCCAAGCTTATGTAAGCATCTTGGGATTCAAAAATAAATGGCAAACAATCATGGCTGATTAAACCTAACGTATACAAAGGCAAAGTAAATTGAACCAGGTACATGCAACGACACAAAGATAAGATAGAAGCCGATTATCTTGCATGGCAACATGAGAGTTGCCATACCGGAACAGACCAATGGTCCATCTATTTTTGAATTGTTCTCTCTGATAATGGCCAACGCCTCAAAGAACACAGGAAGTCAACACACAGTGTATGTTGCCAGAAGTCATTATTTGTTATAGTGAAAACAAGAGAAACCACCAGAAAGCTCATAATTTAAGTTCCTTTATATAAATTCTAAGATGTTTTATTTTAAACCACTAAAGATGGTGAGAAGCTCTTCCCTCATCTTCTTAAATTTAAAATAACTTTTAAAAAGACCTAAAGACTTCACTTATTTTTTTACAGTCATTTCCAACACAGGGACAAAGAGTCTCAGGGTTTCAGTGGGCCACTGTAAGGACAGAACCTAATCCTCTTTTGTCCTGGCACCTCTCTTCAAGTAGCCTGAAAGCATAACTAGTTAACAGCACAGAATATTTCACCTCTCAAAACTAGTGCCTCAAAGTGCATGATTTTTGTTAAGTGCAGTAAGATGCCCTAACTCCAGAAGACATTGAGAACACTCATTCATTTTCTCACTTACAAGTCCTCTGATGGCTATTGGCTTAGCAGCTCTGGCAGGACCTAGCCATACATACAACTATGCCATGGAACAAGCTCTTATTCTGATGTGCAAAATTCAAGTTTCCAAGCAACTGCCAGTTGTGTCTGCAGAAACTATGTAATATAAATCTTTACCTATTGAGCACTGGTAGCATTAAGTGTACACATACTATCTACTTCGCATATTTAAATGAAATTTAATACAACATTAGACCAAGTCAGGCAGCAGAAGAAAGTCTGTATTATCTCCACTAGCATTTTTTAAATTACTTTGTCATATGGCTAGTTAATTGCTGATTCCCAATTCCTTTCCACATATAGACCATTTCCATGGCATATAGATAGATTCATCCAGTATACATCTAGAACAGATGAGGTACAATAATTCATTCCCTATTCTGCTCATTTGAGATGTTTCTACTCTTTGGCCTGGGCAAAGAAGACACAAATCTCAGAAGAGACCTGTGCATAGTTCAGTTGATTTAATCAGTGACTGTGACATCAATTATTCTGGAAGATTAGAAACAACAGCAAAAGAAAAAGGACATATACTTTGCATCTCTGAAAACAGACATACCAGCCTCCTTTTGAAAGAGACAATTCAGAAATAAATGGGCCATTGGTCTGTTCTGGTATGGCAATCCTCCATTTCTGTGTAAGATAGCTAGTGTCCATCATTTGGATTGGGGGGACAAGGGGGACTTTGCTGCACACCAAAAACAGCAACCTAAACAATATGAAACAAATATAGGAAGAGTCCTGGGGATCCTGTAGGTTAAAGCTCAGAGTTCAGCTTCCCTTTTCTAAGTATTATAACATAAAAACTGAGGAAAACCTGTTCTCAATATCAATTCTTAGCTATTGATAGTCTATGTACCACTGAATAAGATTACTAAGTAAGAACAGGGCATGACAGACAATCAGTAGCTGTTGCTCTTCTTGCTTGAAAAACATAGTGTTTCAATAACCAGCCATAGACATATGTCCAGAACAAATTAGGTGAACTATTCTATGGAGTTATCTCCAAATTTAATCATTTCAGTGTATAACTAAGAATACAGTCATACACTCTGCACAATCTATTTTGCTGTTTTATAAAATGAAGAAGTTTGCAGTGCTTGCTGCTCCCATCTTTGTGCTACACCTTGGCCCGGACACTCTACTCAGTTTTAGTCTTTGTGCCCTGACACAACATCACTCCATGACACTGGTCCTGTCCTACTTCTCTCCATTCAGAGTCCCTCTGCCTCTAAGATGTTTGATTTAAGACCAGTAAGAGAAGAACCAAGACCTGTCAGGCAGCAGCAATCCCCCAAAATAAAGCAAGTAGTAACCAGTAGAGGGAGTCACAGAGAGAAGACAGGCAAATAAGATGGGTCTTCTGGACTCATTTTGGCAAGAGAGACAAGCATCACAATCTGGCACATCAGAAGGCAAAACCCAGTTTAGCATTCTGTGAAAGCTTGTTTGTATGCTGACAACAAAATCAAGTTACTTCTTCTAGGGGGAGAGAAGGGCAAGCATGATGGTTGGGGCCTTATAAAAAGAGAATTAGATAGCACCCAACACAGGTAACTAACTCCTTTTCAGCTCATCATTAGCAACCAAATGCTTGCAAAAAGCCAGAAAACTGCATGCAAAAGTCAGGTCTCATGCCTCCTCCAAAGTACAGGTTGAAGTAAAACAGCAGCTTCTCTGGATCAAAACAAGTGTCTGCCTTTTCCATTACTTTTCATAACAAACTTCTGGGTTTTGGAGGAATAGCTTCATTTTTTTCCTCCATCTTAGTAGCAATTATTAGGCTACCAATGCTTGACATCTGGCTGGCAGGGGCAGTAGTCAAAGAGAGGATCTCCTGGTCAAGTGGAAAACAAGCATCCTGAAAGCTTGCTGTGGCAGCTCAGAAAGCAAGAGAGTTGGAGGGTTATATATGTAAGACCAATAACTGAAAAGATTACTAGCAAGGGCACAGAAAGGGGGGGCCCATCTACCACAGAACTAGGGAGACGTCAGGATGGTTGAGGAAGATACAATCTCAACCCCCTCTGCTGGTGGAAATCAGATCGGGGCTGACTAAAAATAGCAGATAGTACTTGCTGATTGCCCTATAAGAAATGTATAGGGGTAGTAGTACCTCCTTCTGTCTCTTTAAAGTGCTGAGACAAGGAATTTGCACCATGCATAATAACAGCCTTGAGAATATTCAGTACCTCTGTCATTCACCACTGCATCAAAAGAGCTCTTCTGGAAAGCCAGGAAACACTGGGGCTAATGCTTCACCACGGATGAGCATGCTTTGGGGGAAGAGACAGGCAATAACTTCCTGCACATATTACAGTCTCTTTCCTAAAGCAGAATTACAGAATCTTAATTCTCACTGTTAATTACCTGAAAAAAAATTTTTTTAAGTTAAAATTCAGGCCAGATTCTCAGTTAGATAAAGGGATCCAACTGGGCAATGCCAATAAAAACTTTTACCCTGAAATACACCTCACTACAATTCCTGCTTTCAGTAATTTTTCCTATGCCCACTGTTAAGCTTTAGAGAAGGTTAGCTAAGATATTCAACACGATTTACTGTCCCTTCTACACAAAATTTGAGGCATCTGAAAGAGGTCAGATATACAGGATAGCTGCCCCAAAGGTTTTTTTTTCCCTTTTTAAAAAATAACGAACTCCAGTTCCTAAAAGTGTTTTATATTATTCACCCACAACTATTATACACTTTTTATAATTATGGCCATTAGCTGTTTTGTCATCTAATGGCATTGTCATAATGTTAAAGACAGCGAAACCCACAACCATTTTATTAGCTGCACACTTAAACACATTCTTATGACAGCTGTTTTTCCCTGACTAAAATAAAGTTGGTACCACTTATCTGCCTACCTAAAGACTCCAGGATCCTCTAATGTGGAAAATAAGCCCACAATCCTCAATTTACTTAACATACCAATTGCTTAGGAGTGCCGCTACGATACACCTGTCTCTTGTCTCCCTCCAACAGAATTGCAGCACTAATAATACATCTTCTCAGTATAGAACAGATGCGGTACAACGCACTGAAAAAACAGGAATCAGTGCATTTAATTTACCTGAGAACAAACCATTAAGCGACTACCTGCTTCATTTTCATACTTGGAATGAACAGCTTAGGTCAACTCCTAGGATGATCTTCTAGGAAAAGTGGTTTAAGCCAGTTTTCTGCTCTATCTTGTCCACAAACCTGTGACCTGAACTCGAAACACAGCTCTTCTGTTTCGGGTAAAAGACGCTCCAGCCGGAAGGGGACTTTTGGGGGGTTCGCTCGCTTGCTGTCCCCGCAGCGCTCACGAAACCTCCGCGAGGCGCAGCCCGCCCGGCAGAGTACCGCGGCAGCTCGGCAAGCGGCAGCCGTTGCGCCCGGTCTCCACGGCGAGAGGAGAGGAGGGGGCGCTGCGCGCCGCTGACAGGAGAAGCCGTTCAACGGCCGCCGGCGCGCGCCCCCCGCGCAGCAGGTGGGTCGGGGCGCCGCGCCGCGCTGACAGGAGAAGCCGTTTAACGGCCGCCGGCGCGCGCCCCCCGCGCAGCAGGTGGGTCGGGGCGCCGCGCTGACGGGAGAAGCCGTTTAACGGCCGCCGGCGCGCGCCCCCCGCGCAGCGGGTGGGTCGGGGCGCCGCGCCGCGCTGACGGGAGAAGCCGTTTAACGGCCGCCGGCGCCCCCCCCCCCGCGCTACTCACACGGTGAAGTGGTAGACGAAGCACTTCCAGCCCGTGGGGCGCTCCAAGAAGTTGTAGACCCGGCCCTGGATGTTGCTTCTGCTCAGCAGCGGCTTGCGGAGGCTGTAGATGGAGACGCGGGGGTCGAGGCTGACGGGCGGCCGCGGGCAGTCGGCGCTCACCACCACCGCGGCCGCCTCGCTCCT